>NC_039366.1:147253750-147361078 GCF_003573695.1 Papaver somniferum | reverse complement strand
TTTTTTTCTTTTAAAAAAATAAAAATTCTCATCACTCAATCGTACTCGTGGCTATTTTCAGTTCATGGTGCATTCAAGGCCATCTTATCTCACCGCTCGGCTATTTTCATTTTATCGGCCGTACTCGCAGCCTAGTTATACTCGGGACTTTATTCATTTGTCATGCTCAGAGCTTTATTTGTTCTAGCCGTACTCGGGGCTATCGTGCATTTCATTGGCCATGCACAAAGCCTAGCCATACTCGGGGCTAATATTCATTTTATCGAATGTACTCAAAGCCTAGCCATATTCGGGGCTACTGGTGCACTTCATTGGTCATGCACGGAACCTAGCCAGATTCGGGGCTATTGGTGCACTTCATTGGTCATGCACGGAACCTAGCCAGACTCGGGGTTATAGTGCATTTCGTTGGCCATGCACAAAGCCTAGCCATACTCGGGGCTACTGGTGCACTTCATTGGTCATGCACGGACCTAGCCAGACTCGGGGCTACTATTCAATTCTCATGGTGCATTCGAGGCCATCTTTTCTCATTTGTCATTTCCCATCCGTATTCATGGCTATTCTCAATTCATGGTGTTATCACATTTAAATTCTTAAAGTTCAACACAATATGATGCGGATATTCCATGTACAATTAGTGAAATTAGTAAGATGGTACACATGTGATTGGATAACCTATGCATATTTCATGGAACTCAAATATCGGTACACTAACGGGCACTACTTTGAACACCTCTTGGTTTAATATACTGAATATGAGTTGGGCGCATGTATTCATAATGGTGAGAACAATTGTGTCTTTGCACATTGGGAAAAAAAAAAGTAAATCTGAGATAATACAATCATATACTTTAGTCGACCACGTGCTCTTGACTTTTACTTAATTATAATAAAACGATTTATGAGAAGTAGCACAGGACAACATCTGATGTTAAAACTCTCAAACTAAGTGGTGCAAGCATGTATACCCTAATGACGAGGCAACATACACATATGAGATGTAGCTCATGCAAGCGGATGTGTGGCGAGATTGGTTAAATTAGTATGCATAAAGGCAATTTTATGGACATGGGTATTTATGAGAGCTATTATGCTCATAAATAATTTATGCAGAGTGCACAAAATAAACAGGCGGAATAAATATGAAATGTGTTTTTTTTGGAAGTGCTCAAACCTATTTAGATCAAGGCTCATTGTAGCTGAAGTTAACATCCAACAGAGGCTGTTATTTCCCCTTTTTGAACTTTACTGAACGCTGTTTCATATCCCAGCTCTCTTCCTGACATATTAAACCAGGCTACCAGAGTCAGTTCAACAAAATGAAGTTTGAACATGTTCGGAATTGCATATTAAAAGACACAAGAATTTGCCGATTGACAGCTCGGCAAGCTTAAAGGATTCATAGTAGTATATGATGAGTATTACTTGGTAAATCAAAAGGACTATGATATGCATGTGTCTGTCAAAGTGCGATGCAAGTCATGGAGTAAGTCAAAAGAAATTATTAAAGCGATTAAGCATAAAGGGATAAGTTTAGTCCCCTTTCAGTGTGCTATCCATGGTCCCGTAGGCAAGCGCGGGGATGAGAAGAAGTAGCGTTGATGCATTTGAATGGTGATGATGAGATTTACGTTGGCCATTGATACGCGGCGGTTGGAGTTGAAGTGCAATTCCCCGAGTGAAAACTCCGGGCAACTCTCGGTCTTTGATGAATCAAATAGAAAGGCAGCAGCATTTTGGGTAGTCGGCTATGGATGAAGGGGGCAGGTGCTGTTACCAACAGTGGAGGGACGACGCTTGGTGCAGTCAAGTGTCGCTGATGAGGTCAAGTGATATACCGTTGAGATATCTGCAGATTCTAATCTGTTGGTGATGACAGTAGTCTACTAATACGTGGTTATTGGAACTGCAACACTCTTTCTCAAGTGACAATTCTCCCCGACTCTCAACTTGAGCTCCGCATTTTGTCTTCCATGTGCTTAGTGGTATCCAAAATTCATTCCTGATGGTGAGGAAGTGGTGATCTATAGCCGAGCTTTTGATGGACATTTGCTTCTGATGCTTATGTATGGACGATTACAGAGAGGTTTTGAGGCTGCTGTGAGCTAAGTATCCACACTGATGACTTAATCTCCTCCAAGCAGTTGAATGGTTCTCCACGAGTTGATGCGTCCGGACTAATCATTGACATGTAATTTCTCCTTCCTCCATTGGCAGTACCACTATGAACAAACTTCACCCATCATATTGCGTAAGGTTTTGTGCCATGGCAGTCGATTCAGTGCTTTAATGTACCAGCAGCTTACTAGAATGGCAAAGGTGTGAGATGATGAACATGCTAGAACCACTGCAGAGAGTATGTAAAGCGCTTTCTCCTTCGAGGGGACGGACTGGTGGTTTTGTTGGGGTGAGAAGTGCTGGTGGCAATAAGGGACATAGTTGTTGTGGGTCAATAACAGAGCTAGTGGCTACAAAAACAAACGTTAGGGTTTACTAGTGAAACTGTTGTTCTCCTTTGTTCCTGCTGTTATTTCGCGTTGGGTACTTCCCTTCACTTGGTTAGTCTCCATTACTCCTACCATTTCTCCTCATACCTACTACAGCGTGTTCAAAGTCATACACGAGGAAATTGAGCTTCTCATTTAGTCCTGTAACAATGGGGGTGGTAGTACTTCAGAGATACCCGGCAGTTGGGGTTTGAGCGCTCCACCATGAGTGACACACTTAGTTCTCGGCAACTCTTGGCACCTACCTAGCATTAACACTAGCTCGTTTCCCTTCACCAATATCAGATGTATATCATTATGCTCTTGACAGAAATGAGATGTGCAAGCTCTATAGACAGTAACATGCGAGCTTTCCTTATAGAAGCACTAGATCAGGTTCAACAGTTTAATGCTTTCAGAATTAAGAGGATTTCATTCAAGATTATGAATCAAGTTCAAAGTAAAGCTACCACTAAATATTTGCAAGATATAGCAATCGGAAAAGTTGAAAAAAAGACAGATAATACTTATCCTTGGCGTGTGTATTGTGATTCGATATGGCCAAACGTTGTTCTCTGAAAGTTAAGCTCGTATTCTTGTTAATCGACCATATCTGTATGAGGTTCTTTATATCGAGCTAGACATGAATCAACAACCTCTCACGACATCTGTAGTTCAAGGCTTACTGCAGCGGAGTTAACAGAGTACAACTGCTCTATTGAAGTCCCATTGGAGAGCATTGTTAGACTACAATTTCTCATCACGATTTCAGATCAAGTTCATGAGGTATAACATTAAACGTCAGTCAGATGCAATTAGAAGCAATAGACCAGCTCATAATGTATGAGATATATAAAAAGCAGATTTGTGTTATTCAAGCAAGATATACATGGCAGATACTAGCTGAGCAAATTTAATCATCTAGTTCATTATTCAGATGTTTTATCCACATGCAACAGTTGTACCTAGCTAAGCAAGCTCATGTTTTATGATTTCAACATGTTTTTTCACTAAAGTGAGAAGGATATTTAACTTTTCTCTAGCATTCAAGCATTGATTTTAATTATAAGGCAATTTATGCTTTTACAGATCTAATATAAGTCAAGTTATAATTCAATTATGCATTTAGCGAAGGTGAGACACTTATATGGCAATAAAGGGCAGCTTAGTGCTTTCCTAGATAAATTATATCATGTTGTTTCCATTGAAACTCAACAATTTGGATGCATTATAAGATAAAAAAAGGGTTAAGGAGAAGTGTGTACTGATTGAAATGCTATGACTGCCAATAGTTAAGTAACTCCGATATACTTTCAAATATTCAGATTACGAAAGTAATACTTAGCTTTTGCTGAGGTCAGGTAGCTTTCGACATTGCTGGTTATAATTTCAGGTCCTAGTTTGGACTTGTATGAATGACTTCATCTTGCCAAAGCTTGAGTTCTTATCTCTTTGATGTGTTTGCGGTGGTTCAATATCCGTCTACTGATGGTTATGAGGCTAAATGTTGTTCTCTGAGGGTTCAGCTCGTATTCTTGTAGTGATTTACCAAATATCTTCACCCTTAATGGGTACCTCCATAGATGATATACCAACACCACTCTTTCTGGTGCCGTATCCTGCTCCCATACATGAGAAAACCGAAGCAGCTGCAGCTTCGAGTGATCATGCATTTACAAATTTCTAGCTACTGCCCTTCCTTGATCTCACAAGTTTCTTCTTCATCAGTTGAAATTCGATTCAAGAGGCCCTTATAATCTATTCTGAGAACAGGGAACCATAATTTATTAATTAGCTACTGAAATTCAACAGTTGATTGCCTTATTACTCCATTACATACAAAAACTGAAGCGATTCGTTTCAAATACAAGTATAAGTGCAGGTTGTTGAAAAGAAAATCGAAATGAATCAAATTCAAAATAATTTGATGGGTGTTCAAGTTTAAGATGCACTGTTTTCAAAACTGGAGTCTGATTTTGAATTACGATGGAAGCTTGAGAGATAAACTAACTCTCGACGAAAAGCAGTTTCCAAAATTTTGTGCGATTCTAAAGAGTTTTTTCCTCAAGGTGATAATCACAAATTGGATCCTAGGTTTCAAACCAGATCGTAAAATATAAAGAAATCTCGAATTTGAATCTATGAAAACCCTGAAATATTTTTCCCAAAAACCAGAAATTAATCAATTATTACGGTAAATGACAATGAGTAGATTGAACTTATCTGTTCCCCTGGCATAATCCGTTCGACTGATTTTTGTTGATGAATCTCTGATTTGATTGTTGTTATTGTTCCTCAGAAAGGGGAAAGAAGGAGTGATGGTTGATCTGAGAAGAAGTCGCCTTGTTGTAGTGGACGACGCTGATGTAGTTCAGCAGCGCTGATGGGGTGAAGCGGCGGTGGTTGGCGCGGAGCTTTGCTGTATCAAGTTAACCGATCAGATATTGTTCCTCGGAATTGATAGTAGTGAAGCAGTCATGGTCCGGGAGAGAAGTTAATTAAAGAAGGAAAAGGGGTTGTTGAGCGGATAATAGAAAATGAGAGTCGAGACTCGAGAGGTGAGTTGAGCGCAGAAAGCAAGATAAGAGAAATGTGAAGCGAGTTGATAGGGTAAAAGTGGGAAAGATAAGGAATTTCAAGCCATAACAAGCCCATCCCCTCAAAGTTGAATGAAGAGAATGAGAAGGAGAGAGAAAGAGATGAATCGAATGTCCCCTTCTAAGTCTCATTTTTTTTTCCTTTTATAATAATTCTTTCTCTCCTCCTTACGAATAAACACTCGTAAAGCTAATATATTACAAAACAACCACTTTTCTCTTTTCCAATTTATCAAGAATTAGGAATTACTTGCTAGTCCAGGAATGAGGGAATTGGTTACTGGCTAGTCCACTCCCAAAATTTATTTATCCTTTGGTCCAAAAACATGAAACTTTATCCCCTAATCCATCCACGTGCGGTTTACACAAGACCAATTTTCAAATATTCCCAACATACCCTTCTGCAACTTAAAGTGAAGAACAGAAAACCAAATCAGTTTCTTTCCTCTTTTTTTCTTCTCAGATCGGTTTCTCTCAATTTCTGGTACTGTTTTTCAATCATCTTCATCTGAGCTTCGAATTAGGTTCTTCTGAGTTTTCGTATTAGGTCATCTAAGCTTCGAACCAAGGTATTTATCCTTTCAATCATCCTCTTCTGCTGTTGTTTTAGAAATCTTGATGAATAATTAGGTTTATTCTGATCCGATTTCTATCAGGATAATTGTATATGATGTACATTGTTATGTTTTTATGATTTCGTTTTATGATTTCTGTTTTATGATGATTTACAATGTTAATTCAGTTTCGAAGTAATTTCCGTTCGTTTTTTAAGTAATTTTCGTGATTTTTGTGTGTTTCAATTAGGTATTTGAGCTTCGAATTAGGTTTATCTCAGATTCGAACAAGGTATGATTTCTTTTTATGATTTCTGTTCTGTTTTTTGTAATATGATTTTTTGTATTTTCTACGTTTTTCTGCTGCTGTTCTGTTTAGTTTTCATTAGACAGATCTTGTAGGATGTATTACCAATACGTACTGCATATAGCGTTCTCTTTTTTCATTCTGCAGTAGATGCCAATACATATGAATATGAGTCAGTACATGTCAATACGTCCTGCATATAGCATGCTCTTTTTTCATCCTGCAGTAGATGCCAATACATATCAATATGAGTCAGTACATGTCAATACGTACTGCTTATAGCATGTCAATACAAAGAGTCTTTTTGTTTCATCTCAGTACATGTCATTTTTTACAGGGTTAACATGTCTGACGTTGCTCCCAAACCAGACTTCTCCATCTATTCTCATGTATACCATAAGCAATATCATTTTGCATATGAAGTTACATCGTTTTCAACTTTAGAGGATTTGAAATTTTGCATCTGTAATATGTGGAGCTGGTTGACTCCATCGACTATTCTGGTTAACTATTTCCAGAATCAAGCGATAGTTCCTATTCTTGTCGATGTAACACTCCAGGGCATCTCTGCATTACATTCTTCAAAGCAATCAGCTTTCTTTGATTTGCACGTGGATGTAATTTCAAATGGCGCATCTAGGCGTATGGAAGTTGACAGTAACGCAGACTTAGTTGTCAGTGCAAAGAATAGTTATTTGAAAGAAGGTAAAGAAGCCCCAAGAGTGTTTTTTTCAGATGGTTGGGATAAGATTTTTGATGATACATACCAATTATTCTATGGTGGTGTTGATGCCGTACATATAGCATGCCAAAAATACTGCATGAGAACTGGATATGAGGTAATTAAGAAGAAGAATGACCTTGAGAGATTCACCGCCGTATGTAGTGTGAAAGGTTGTTCATGGAAGCTTCACGCAACTGCCATTGGTAGTTCTATTGATGTTTTTAAGATAAAGGAATATGTTTTGAAGAATCCAAGAGTTATAAAAAAATTCATGAACAGTCTAATTCATGAGATGGTCAGGCACAACCCTCGCATAACACCAGCAGAGATCATAGATTATCTTAAAGTTGGTGGTGGCATTGAAATCCAGTATCACCACGCATATCATGCAATTGAGTTGTCGCATAAACAGATTTTTGGTAATGATGTGAAGTCGTACACTGATCTTGCTTGGTGGGTGAATGTTGTTAGGGAAACAAACCCTGGGTCATTTATTGATTTCGATTTCAATGATGCTACAAAAAGATTCAATAGACTTTTTGTTTGCTTTGGAGCTTGTATAGAGGGATATAAACTATGTCGTCCCATGATTTTCTGTGACTGTACATTTCTCACTGGAACTTTTAAAGGAGGTCTCATGGCAGCAACATGTCTTAATGGCAATCAAGGTAACTGGTTCTTTTTTTTTTGATATGTAGTGTCTGGTAGTTAGATCACTCATATTGACCTTACTTCACTATCTGACAATGAGTGTTGACCATACTACATACTACATATTGACCTTACTGAGTATGAAATAAACCATACTGCATGTGAAAATGTAGTGTCAATCAGTTGCTTAACATGTTATTATGTAGTGTCAAGTTTTCACATATCAACAAAGAGGTAAACCAACTGCATGTCAATATGTAGTGTCAATATTAGTTGCTTAACATAACTAGTAATTCCTTTTTGCAGGATTTTATCCGCTTGCGTTTGCTTTAGTACCTGGTGAAGACAATATCAGCTGAGAATGGTTTTTCAAGAAACTGAAGGAGGCTTTGAATGATGATCGTCCAATCACTTTTATGACTGACCGAGGTGAAGGGTTGGTTAAATATATTCCCATAGAGTTCCCTGATTCTCATCAAAGATATTGTTACTTCCATTTGAACAAAAACTTACCTATCGCAAAGTCTGACGAAAAGTATAAGGAAGTGACTGATGCTTTCCGAAAGGCGACATATGCTCTTTCTCCTGCAACATACGAGGAAGGTCTTCAAGAAATGGTTAATTTGGGAAGGCCTTGGGTTGCTGACTACTGCCGCAACATTCCAAAAAAAAAGTGGTCAAGTGCTTTCTTCAAGGGCTGTAGTTATGGTTACACTTCATCTAGCGTTGCTGAATCGTTCAATAGCTGGATTAACAAAGAGAATAAATTACCTGCGTGTGCGTTCGTTGACTCGATCAGGTTTGTATCAGTTTCCTTAGTCACAGTACAAGATTATATTAGTTTTCTTTTTGTAACAGTATTAGCATATATGTTCTGTTAATCTACGTATATTTTTAGTATAACAGACTTGCTATCCCCTTGTCGTGTAGGATACTATGATGGAAATGATGTAAGAACGTCGTGAAGAGAGTCTCTTGATGGACCCAGAACTGCTAACCCCTACATATCAAGCCTTGATTGAACTACACATCCAAATTGGCCGTCCCTGGAAAGTTAGCCAGTCAGATGCTAATCGTTATGAAGTGCATTCTCCAAGGTTAGCGTTTACCCCTAATCTCCATCATCTGAATGTTATTTACTTTCTCTTTCTTTTTTTTAAGTACCATGTTTCTGTGAGAACATATAAATATGTACTGTGTATATTAGGTGTAATGAAAAATAACACATGAATATGTACTGTGCAGATCTCATATGGTAGATCTAAAGAAAGAAACTTGTACTTGCCAACGATGGCGCGTTTATGGTTTTCCATGCTCGCACGCTACTGCAGCTATTAGTAGATCTGGAGGAAGGATTCTTGATTACGTTGAAGATTATTTCAAAGTTACCACTTTTCGTAAGCTATATTCAATAGCTATTAGACTTGTTCCTAACCACGACAGGTATGTGTCTTTAATCAGTACATGTTCATACTTTGCATAACAATATGTAATGGTAGATACCACTTACACATGTAATAGCAATTGAAACTGTCAACATAAACCTACTTACATATGGATGTTACATACTGATATGTAATGGTAGATACCACTACATTTTTTTATATTTGTTTTTCAGGAACAATATACCGTGTACATATTCATATGTAGTTGTGGTTCATTCCATTTATATGATACTGTTTTTTTCTCACAGGCCCGATGAGTATCACGTAGATGATATCGTTCTCCCAGCAGAAGTAATTAGGTCTCCACCAGGCAGGAAAAAGGGGAAACGTTTTAAGTCTGCATTTGAGACTAGTAGAAAATCTGTCAAGTGTTCAAACTGTAATTTGAAGACTCATCACAACAAGGCAACATGCAATCTTATCCGACAGTATGAACTTTCTGAAGAATGATTTTGTGTCAGGTATGTATTTCAGTCAGATACATATTAATGTCTTAATTAAGTAAGTTTGATACAATACAATGTACTTTTAAGCAAGTAGTGTTCTGATTTCTCTTTTCTTTTATCACAGGCTTGAACGTGCAGCAGAATGTTATATCGATGATGTTGCCAGATTCCTTTTCCACAATTCTTTCCTCTAGCCCTTGTTCTATTCTACCGTTTTTCTTTTTGATTTTGTCAGTACCAACTGAATTTGGTTAATAAGTATTTCATTTACAGTACATACATTACAAGTGTACTGAAAATACTGTTTTTGTTGTTTCTTAGAACATCTTTTGGTTTTTGAAACATTATAAGTCTATCAAAATGTAGTTATTGTAGTTATTTTCGAATAATGAAATATGTTTTTAAGTCTATCAAAATGTCAGTATCTATCACAGTAGTGAAGTATTTACATACTGAAATTACATGTCAGTATTGTAGTGTTAGTATCTACCACTACATACTGATATGTAGTGGTTGTAGTGTAACCATACTAGATGTTTTTAACAAGAAAACAATTAAATATGTACTGGTTTGTGGTTTAACCATCTTCCACTAAGATTATTTAGAACATCTTTTGGTTTTCCAGATGATTCACCATCTTCACGGGGGTCGAGGGGGCGTATCAACAACACAAAATCATGTTTAAGTAACACAATTGAAATATCACTACATTAAAGTTAAACCCAAATTCAAATTAAAAATCACTACATATTATATATATGTTTTTGAACATTCTTGAACTCATGAAATGAAATGAAACCAAGAATAAAAAGAAAAGAAAATAGGTAAATAGTGATATGTACTGTCAGATTACTTTTAGCAAGTAAGACTATTTTTGTGTCATCTGCCAACTGATTTCTGGTGGAGATGCTTTCAGCAATTTGCATGCTAATGGGACCCTTTTGTTACGAATCTTCGCTTGCACTTCTTCAGCATCTCCCAAAGGCACTCCCACATATTTTCTTTTTGACATCATCTTCATAAAATGCATCACAAACAGTAGACAGTCTGGCGATCCCCCTTGTTGAGGTGCTTCACATTCATTCACTATTACATTCTTCATTGTTACTTTGTTCTTATCCACAAGTACACGTTGATAGGTACGTACATGTAATCTGCCATTTTGCAGGCGTGTGAATAACAAATACCTCCGCATTCAGCCTTAGAAGAATTGTAGTGGTTGAACACCATTTTTTCGCAGTCATACTCAAGTAGCGTCCAATGAAGATTGTGGTGGCACATTGGTACAAGAATCTTCTTGATACTTTCATCCATCGCCAATATTGGTTTGTAAACAGAATCATGTGCTGCTCCTTTGAGGTTATCCGGGAACTCGACATTGTACTGAAAACATGGATGTACTTGAAATAGTTTATATCTAATTTTGTTTTATGCAATATTGATATGTAGTGTACCTACCCCTACATACTTTTTTAATTTTTGAATATGTGTTGTAGTAAATATGCAGTGTAAGATAACAACTTACCCAAGCGGACGGATCCAGATGCAACAGAGGCAAGTATTTCCTGTATACTTCGTGCATCGGTTGCTCATTCTGAAATTTGGTGTTAAGCTTGTATTGTGCGTAGTTGAGAAGATCTTGTTCTAATAAATCGTTCTGCACCAAGTCATCAACTGTAGTTCCACTTACACAAAGACCACCTTCTCCCACTCTCCAAGCAATTGAGCTAGAAAATAAACGACGTAAAGGTTAGTATTCTTTGTGTAACAGTACATACTGATATGTCTTTCTCAGTATTTTTTATACAAATATGTATGTATATCAAAAGTACATACACAAACTAATAGTACATATCAATATAAAAGTGTCAATTGAGAACTCACCTAAGATTTTTTGCATTATTGATGTATGTGGAAAGAGTACTATTTTGTTCATCGTTCATGTCATTATAAAATGGTGATTTAGTCAGTTTCCGGAAATACTTGCGCAATTTAAGCTTTCTCTTTTTGTTTAGTGGTAGTGCTTCTGCTGCAGCTTTCGGTCCTTTATATGATGGATAGAACTTACTTCCACTCTCATATATATCATCTACCTTCTTTGCAGGATGGGAACGAGTAACAGGTCCGGTGGGTGTTGTTACCTGCTGCTTTTCGGGCTTTGTAGCACGCTTTTTGTTCACTTTTACCATTTTTTGTTTCTGGCTTGGGCTAAACTGTTCCTGCATTTTTAATCAACATAAAAAATATGTAAATATCTAAATTGCATAAAACATAGTTACATCACATAATCATTTTTGAAAGCATGTAGTGGTATATGATTGTATGGTATAGTGATTTCTAGTGCTACCATACTGATATACATATCAGTATGTAGTGATTTGTAGTGTAATATTAACTACACAAAATGAGATTTTTAGTACATATCATTCACCTGTGATGGAACCTCCAAAACATCTTGCGAGGGGACATCCAGAACATCTTGTGATGAAACATCCAAAGGATCTTGTGATGAAACATCCAAAGGATCTTGTGATGCAACCTCCAAATGACTTTTTAAACTGGTTGTAGGTATGTATTCTTGTTGCTTACCTGTAACTTCACCTGCATCTTTCGGTTCAATGGGTTCTTGTTGCTCAGTTGTTTCTTGTGAAATTTGTAAAGGCCGCAAATCTCTTCCCAAACAGATTATCAAATTGTTCTCGTAAGTTAATACCAAAAAGACCATCGTTGTTATCTGGAAGGAGGTCTGCAAACTCTTCGACATAAACACCAATGCCAGAGTTTGCCATTTCTATAAAATCTGGCATAGACAGCTTTTCAATATGTTCCAAATCGACATCATAGTAAACAAAGGTACATCCAGCAAATGAAACTCTTCCGCCGCCAACCCGGCGTTATACTCTGGAAATTTCTGCGAATTAACTACAACTGAAGACTTCGTTTCTAGCATAGTTGTAAGCAACTCCTTTGCTGCTTCCTGCCTAACTTCAAGTTGATCAACCTGCAAAAATCAATTGAAACTGTCAACAAAACCTACTTAGCTTAAGTTTTTGCTATGTCTACCACCACAAGAATGTACTGTTACATATAAATATGTTCCACTACAAGAATGTAATGTTACATATCAATATGTAATGGTAGATACCACTACATATTGATAAGTAACAGATAGATATTGATGTGTAACAGATAGATGGTGGTATACAAGAATGTACTGTTACATATCAATATGTAATGGTAGATACCACTACATATTGATATGTCACAGATAGATATTAATATGCTACTTACCTGTGTGTTTTCTTTTCCCTTTTTCTCTTGTATCTCTTTGACTTTTTGCTCCAAATTAGATTTAGCCCAATTTTTAACCTCAGAACGCGGAACTTCAACATCATGGAACTTCAATACTGAAGTTGTTGACAATTCAACCTCAGAGGTGGCATTAGCATGAGTTTGATCTTTCGATGTTGACAAACCAACTTTAGGAATGTTGACATTAGCATCTGTTTGATCTTCCGGAGAACCTTGTATTTCGTTCTCAACTATTTGGTCCACATTCAACTCTTCATTGGGGTTTCTCGGAGTAGGTGTACATCCCAAGCTAACATAATCTTCCTGGAGGGCTTCTCTCTGCAAAGGGAAAGCTTTCCGGTAAATATCATGCAACATGAACTCAAGCTTTGAAGCGTCAACCGGTTCGCCCTCTTTCTGCATTGTGTTGAATTCATTCCATTTGGCAGATATTGTATTCCTCAAATCATCGTATTTAATCTTCCAATCTTCTCCCCCCAATACTGAGTCCTCTTCTTCTTTCTCTCCTTCCTTCTCTTCTTCCTCTTCTTCTTTCTCTTCTTCCGATTCGGAATTGTCATCTAAACAAAAAGCATCATCATTTGCTTCCTGTTGAATCCTTCTTGAAATACGAATAAGGATTTGTCTTTCTTCATGTGTTATCTCATCTTTGAAATCAACATGGAACTGGTACAGATCAAATAAATGTAAAAAAGCAACTACATATTAGATATTACCAAAAAAAAAACATGTCGTAGTTCTTTCTCTATTAGATACACAGGGAGAACTACATATTGATATGCTAATAACTACATATCAATATGTATCACCACAAATAGATATGCTAATAACTAATACATATTGATATGCTAATATGTAGTAGCATATTGATATGCTAATAACTACTACATATTGATATGCTAATAATTACATATCAATATGTCGAACTACGTGTACTTATCAATATATATTTTTATTATGACAAAATATGTACGGCAAGTTTACCTGATACTCAAAAAGATCAATATCCTTTAGGAACTCAGCACATATCTTTGTATGATTCCACCTAGCCACTCTTGGCACATACATTCCTGCAGGTTCTGTCACTATATCCTCGGGCGCCACCAAATGGGTATGCTCCGCAAACCATGGCTGCAAAATATTGATATGCAGTATTAGATATACTATCAAAATGTAGAAAACACATAAAACAAAAACATTTTGAAGTAGAATAAACAAATAAATAGATTCTTACCAACAAATAAATAGCACAACCATTTGTGCGTTCTACGGATTCCACGTTTTCATTCAGCTCTTTCTCTAAATGAGAATGGATGAGGTCAGGCCATGAAATATTCTTAGCCTTCTCAAGATCAAGAACGAAACCAATATATTTTTCAGTCAAAGCGTTTGCATCACTTGTAGCGAAAAATAATGAAGTGCACATATACAAGCAGATAAGCCTAACAAGATCTTCGGCATCTTCCTCGTCTTCCTTGTCTTCTTCAGAATCTTCATTTGATTGATCACCCACGCTTTGCAGAGACTCTTCATCAGACTTCTTCTTTTTCAGATTAATTGGTGTTCGTTTAAGGATATTCAAGATTGCCTTCACAATCATTGGCCTAGTCACTTTATCACCAACTTTCATATCAGTAGGAAAAGTCCTTTTGAAAAATTCTGTTTCACGCCATCCACTTTTTTTATTGACTTGTGTAAGCCTATAATCAAGATATTCCCTATTTGGAATTCTCGGCATCCCATAAATAAGTGCCACTTCTTCTGGTGTGGATACTAGCTCATTCGGTAGGCCATGCCTTTTAAAGACAAATGTAAGCTTGTTTGGATCTTGACCCCTAACGTAACAGCGTAACATTTTCGTCATTGCATCTTCAATCTTCAACCAATGTTCCAACTCAAATCTTGTGTACCAGAACATTAGGAACAGGTTACCGAATGATGCTTCAGAAATCATCTTCAGCTGCAACTCACTTAACTCAAGGTTTTCAGTGGACTTCGCAATAGCCTTCTTAGTGGTCCTAATAGTCTTCGCAAGACCCCACAAGCCCCTGAAACCGCCACGGTATAAACTTCGTGGTTTTCCATCTCCTTTCTTACGCTTATTAGCACCTACACAATAACAAGAACCAAAAACTATTACAATACATATCAATATGGTATATCAAATATGTAGTTACATCATCAATATGTATTTGTAATATCTACCAAGTCTTGAAACTACATATTGTTAACAGTACATACGAGAATATAAGTATCTACCTCTACATATTTATATGTAATATGTTATCAGAGTATAAGTATTTACCTCTACATATTGATATATAATAGTAGATACCACTACGTATTATTTTAACTACATATCGATTTGTAATAGTACGTATGGCATATGTATCTGCTTTGATACAGTAAAAATGTAAAAACACTTAATACCAAAAACAAGCGCAACAATGCATCATTACATACTCATAAACATATGTTATTAAGGATACATATTATTCATATGCTTTGTTCTTATATGTAGTTGTACTACATACCTTCTACATTTGCTTTCCCCCCTTTTGTTTTTGGTGAAGGAGTAGCAGCTCTCAAGGCAACTGCTTTCTTCCCCTTCTCTTCCCCTACACCATATCAAATATGTAGTTAATGTATCTACCATGAACATGAAACAACTACATATCAAATACCACAACATACTGGTAATTTTATAACTACATATTGATAACTACATATGAACCACAATTTACGGGGGTCGAGGGGGCAGCACCCCCTCGTTATTAAGAATTATCTTCAGTTTTAACATTACAAACCTTCTTTCAGGAACGTTTTTGCTTTTCCCTTTCCTTTTGGAGAAGGAGTAGCAACTCTCAGGACAAGTGCTTTGACCCCTTTGTTGGTGGTGAAGGAGTAGCAACCTTTGTCGCTTTTTTTCCTTTTGCTTTAGCAGTTGCCGCTGCTGTTTTTCTTTTGCTTTTTGCTTCAGGAGCAGCATCTGCTTTCTTTCCTTTGGTTTTTGCTGTTTTTGTAAACCAAAAGTTTTGTACACATTACATATCAGTATGGTACAACATATAACTTGTCAAAATGAAGTACAAATTGCAGACAACATATTGATATGTAGTGCACATATAAATTGACATACTAAATTTTAGTATGTATTAGTTAAACAACACTATATTTCAATATGTAACAGTACATATTTTAGGTTTTGGGAATATTGCATGTCAATATGAAGTACATATTAGGCTTTTTTTTGATTTGATTTACCTTTTTCCTGAGGAACCTTACTCATACTTCTTGTTGTGGGAGATTTAGCAGTAGGGGAGGTTCCTGTTGGTGAATCATCGGTAGACTTCCTTCTTCTTTTCACTGGTGTACGAGATTTAGCAGTAGGGGAGGTTTCTGTTGCTGAATCATCGACAGAAGCAGGGGACGCTTCTGTTGGTGAATCATCGTCAGATTTCTTTCTTCTTTTCACTGGTGATGGAGATACTTCAGTAATTTCTTCTGTAATCGTCCTCTTAATTTTTCTACTTTTACCCATTTCTTCTTCAATTGAATTTAATGAAAATTAGGTCAGATACTGAAAGAAGAAGTAGTTTTTGTTTCTAATAATGGTGATTTTTCGATCTTTTTCTGATAATGGTGATTAATCCATTGAGTTAGGTTGCGGAAGAGAGACGAAGCAGTTTTCTGAATGTGAAGAAAGACGAAGCAGTTTGCGTTTTTCAATTTAGGTTGCAGAAGAGATAGAGAATGCAACTGTAAAAAAACTGAAAAGAAAACGGACGGAAACTGTACACATCACGTGGTCCAGGGCATATAGGTAAAATAACATGTTTTTAAACTTTATTGGACTAGCCATTAATTGTTATATCCCGCTGGACCAGCCAGTAATCCGGGTCGGGTTTTCTGGACTAAACGGTAAATCCCTCTATCAAGAAACTAAAAAGGCCCATTTTGTTAGGGGTGAGACCCAACTATTTCAAGATTCTCCTTCTTGGGCTAGGTCCATCCATTATCATATGGGTTGGACCTAGTCCCCAAGTTATTTCTTCTTAAGAGGAACCCTTAGTAGGCTAAGGGAATACCCCTTTTAGGGTTAGTTATTTTCATGTATCAACAACATGCGGCAGAACCATAAACCAGTAGGCAATGCCGTAATGACCCTCAAGCTCGTCAACGTTATTAGACCAGTCAAGTGACGAACTAGCTGATAATAACTCAATTAGTTTGATACGAACGTTAATTAATATAAATTAATCTAACAAAGATCTAGATACGAAACTAGTATTGATGGATAGATCTCGGAATGTTACGCAGAATGGACTACTCGCACACGTCATTCGGATATCGGGCGAAAAAGATATTTTCAGATTAGTATGAAGGGAAAAGTACTATCAACCGCTTGGATGCCCATATCCAAATGATGGGTGCCTTTATAGATTTCTTTGACCTTATCTTCACCCACCGAGAAGATAAATTCTTATCCTTCTTCATTCTCTTCTTCTTCTCTTCTTCCTTTTCTCTTTCTCTTTTCCGTTCTTCCTTCTCTGTCGAATTCGAGAGATTAAACGAAAGTTTTGTGATTGATAGGAGGTGTAGAAGATTATGCAATAGTTGGTGGTGATGGCGTCTGTTGATGATTCAGACTCGAAGGAGGAAGTGAATTAAGAATTAGGTTTTTTTAATAAGTTTTGTGAGTATGTAGATGGTGAAATTGAGTAATTAAGGAGAAGATTAGAGATGGGTTGTGGTTCAATTGAAGTTCTGAAGTTGTTTCAATGATAGTTGAAGAAATTAGGGTTTCCGAGTTTGATTAGGAGATGAGTTCGAAGATGAAATTAAGGATGGGCTTTAGAAACAGGTCATGAAGAAGAAGTTTGTGGTGTAATTTGAGAGTTCGGTTTGAAGAACTTAAGTTAGTTGTGGTTGTAGTTGAAGTTCAGGAGATGGAGTTAAGTTGCTTCTATTGTTGTTGATTGAACTGAACTGGGGTTTGTTGTTGTCTTAAGATGGCATGTTGAATCAAGTCAAGCAAGAAAGGGTAGTTGATCTCAATTTTCTGGAATGAATATATATTGAGGTAAATATTCTCTAAGTAAATTAGTATAACATTCAGTTCTTTGTTAAGTATGTATGTTGGATAATAGAGTTGAGGATTGGAATGAATTTACTGTTGTTGTGGAGTTATAAGTCATTGGTGGTGATGTTGTTGAACTAATAGGGAGATTATTGAAGTTGCAGGGGATATATGTATGAACTGTGTATGTGTGAGTATGAAATGGAAATGGAATTTTCCGTTGAACTGAGTTACAAGTGTAATGAGTTTGTAATGTTGTTGGTGTTATCTGTGTAGTTGGATTTGAAGGTGGAGATGTAGTATGGTCTGTTGTGGATGTAATTGTGATCTCCAGATGGTTTGTGGGATGCAACTGCAGTTCAGATTCCAAGTGGTAGTGCAGGTTGTGTAAGGTGGACTGGTTACAGTGAAGATGATGTTGTTGAAGAATGAGTACAGTTTGTATTGAGGCTATGGAATCTTTTGAGGTTGAACTAATGATGAATTGATGATGAGTACAGGTCTTGGAGAATGTGATAGAGTTGTTGGTGTTTATTGTACTGTAATTGAGTTTTGCTCAAATGATGGTGTTGGTCTTAGTTGGAGTTGAAACTACAGAGAATAGTGTTGGTGGACATGAATTACTACATGAATGAATGAACTGCAGATGTTGAAATTTAGATTAATGGATAAGGGACTGTTATACAACTAGTGGTGTGGGCAGTGTATACAGGAATGGGATTAGGGATGCACAAGGACCCGCCCGTACCCGCTAAATCCGCCCATACCCGCAAAACCCGTGGGTTTTTAGTCCATACCCGCCCGTTGTGGGTGCGGGGTTGGTTACAAAAAAAAAAAACCCGCTGTCTGTGGGTGCGAGGTTGGTTTTAGCTTATACCCGCACATACCCTCCCAAAAAACCCGCAGATTATACACCATTAGATAGAACTAATCCTAGCCATCCATTATGAAACCCTAATACTAGTAGATAGGGATAACTGATAAGTCCCTCATTCATTTTCTACACTCTTTCTTCTCTCTTCCTCCTCAGACCTCAGTTCATCTTCTTCACCGGAAATCGAACGACAATTTCTTCACCAACAGTCCAACAACAACAACTTTGAATCTTCATCTGTGAACTTCCTAGGTATGAAAAATTTTGGGGTTTTGGTTTTCTTTCTCACTTAATCAGTTAACGTTCATCTGTGAATTCTAATTCTAATTATATTGTTTTTATTTGGATCCAGATTTTATAATTTCCCCCTTAACTGGATCGAATGTCATTTGTGTGTAGTTATCTTTTTGGTCCAATTTGTTTCATAGATTGAGATTGATTTGATTTTAGATATAGGGTTTTGATTATTAGTTTAGATGATGGATCGAAATCATGAATTTACTAGATAATGTTTCTCCTGCTCATTAATAAACCCTAATCGAAGTAAATCATGAATTTATTAGCTCAGACAAGAAAGATCTGTTGGATAGAATGGTGTGGGTGTGATGAGATTAGGTTGTATTGGTTAGGTATGACAAGAATTGGGATTGTTTTGCTTACTGGTTTTGGGATTTGGTTTGCTTGTGGTTTGTAGTTTGCTTTCTATGCATCTGGGAGTTAAGATTTTAGTTGTGTGAGCTTATTGTATTGGGTTGTTTACTGGTTAACAGTTCATGAGTTAATTGTTGTTCATTAAGTTTTCGTTAATTTACTGGTTAACAATTGGTTTGGTTCTGGTGTGTTTTGAATGTATCTGTGAGTGAAGGTTTTAGTTCTGTTGAGCTTATTGTATTGGGTTTTTGCGCCAATGTATGATGCATGGATTATCATGTACTGTTCTTTGTCTAACAAGACACATAATACTACTCTCACACAATCATGCTTCCTATTCCATCAGTTCAATTTTGTAACAGTTATCAAAATATTAAAGTTGGTTAGGAATTGGATGTTGAATGCCCATATCCACCTTCATTTGTTTGTAATTCCATTAAGTTTTATCACTAGACTTTTCATTTCGTATGAAATATAAATGGTTTATGGGTATTTTTCAGGGAGGTTAATGGAAGAAGGTTCATCAACTCAACAGTCTCAACCTTTGGCTTTGGCTATGGCTACTTTCATCCAAATGTCAAATGCAGCACCAGCCTCAGCAACACCTCAATCTGAACCTGGTGGGACACCTCAATCTGTACCCGATGACTCTGAAACTGAAGTTACAACCCCAGATGAAGGTAACAAGAAGTCAAAACAGTATTCTGATGTATGGGTGAAAGACTTTACTAGGTTAAACCCTCTTCAAGTAAAATGTAATCACCGTAAGAAAACTTATGACGCAAAGATTAGGAATGAGACAACTAGTTTGAAGAATCATGCAGCAAGATGTCCTCACAATCCTGATAGGAAGAAGGAACAACATAGTATTGTGTTATTACCCCCAAAGCCAGGTGTTAGTGCTAAACTAGTTGCTTCTTCTTATAGTTATGAGAGGTGCAGAAGGCGTTTAGTGGAGTTTATAATTAAGCTAGAGTTTTCGTTTAGAATTGTTGAATCAGAGGGTTTAAGGTCTATGCTTCAAGAGTTTGAGCCTAGATTTCAGGTCCCAGGTCGTATGACAATTTACAGAGACATTTTAGAAATGTATATTGATGAAAAGAAACTGTTGAAAGCATATTTCAAGGCGAACAAACAAAGAGTATCTCTAACAACAGATACATGGACATCACCGAATAATTTTATTATATGTGTGTAACTGTTCATTATGTAGATGATAATTGGAAGTTGCAAAAGAGAATTATCATGTTTTGCTTAGTGAAGGGTCATACAGGTAAAGCCATTGGTATCATGCTAGAAAATTGTTTGGTGGATTGGGGACTCGAAGATGTTTTTGCTGTGACTCTTGACAATGTTAATGCTAATACTGTGGCTATTGATTACTTGAAGACTAGTGTAGTTGGACAGGTGCAGTTGAAAGAGCTGCGTACTTACATGTAAGAAATTTATATTTTTTTAATTACAAATGATGATTTAATATCTGATTCAAGTCATTCAACCAATGCAATTTCTAAGTTTCTGTTGTTTTTGTTCTTATCAGGTCAGATGTGCTGCACATGTCCTTGCTCTGGTTATAAGAGATGCAATACTTAAATATAACTCGTCGATTAAGAGGATCAGGTCAGTTGTTAGGTATGATACTTCTTCTCCTTCTAGGTTGGCCACATTTAAAGAGTATTGTACAAAAGAAAGGATTGACTCCAAGAAAAGGTTGATATTAGATGTTAAAACTCGCTGGAACAACACATATTTGATGTTAGAGGCAACTGAAAGGTATGAAAGAGTTTTTATTAGGTTAGCAAGGAATGACAAATATTTCCAAAAGAATTATATTTTCCCTGAAGATGAATCATCTGCTTTACCTAATATTCTAGACATACTTTCTGATATTGATAATTCTGACCTTGGAGAGTTATCTTCCGACTCTTCATCTAGTTCTGAATCTGACAGTGAAAGTGTGGATGCTAATCCAAGAGGCAGGAAGCTAATACTGAAAAAGAAAAAGAAGACAAAGCCTAAGAAGCATGCTCCTTATGCTAGAGATTGGGATTATGCAAGAGGCCTTGTGAAGTGTTTTAAGGTATTCTTTGACTGTACTGCTAAGTTTTCTCCTTCAACACAAGTTACATCACATGTATTTATTTATTAAGGTGCATAACTTATTATGAGTTCATATTTTTGCTAACACAACCCTGCTTAACACTTTCTCACTTTTAAATAATGCATAACTGGTCATGCATTCACATTTTGAGCCGCATAAGATGTTATGCAATTATTTATTAAGGTGCATAACTTATTATGCATTCATTTTAAGGTTCATAAACAAGTACCTCTAAGCTTGTAATATGCTTCTTGAGCATTGCTTTCTTCATTGCTGCAAAGTCCCACCTTGCATCTCTTGGTGTAGCAGTGGGACTGACCTTGACGATTTCAGATGATATCTCAGCTATGTTAGAGTGCTCAGCCAACCAAAGCTGCAAAAAACAATAACTAATAAGATATTTTGTAGATACGATTTAACTACAGATATTAAGAAAGTAAAAAAAACTAACTCACAATAGAATATATAGTGCAACCACCGCAATTCCTGATAAGAAGATTGTCTCTTTTCACAATCTTGATGACGTCCATCAGGTGTTCGTGAATTAGATAAGGAAAAGAGTACCCCATTGCCCGACAAAAGAACAAGACAACTAGCATGTAAAGGCAGACAAGGGAGACAACTTCCTCTTCATGAACTTTCTGATCAAGTTTTTTCAACACCAGCCTTTCAATATCATCTATCCACACCTTTGTTACCTATGCTCTGGGATATTTACTCACAACGCCGGACTTTGTTTTGCATGGGAATTGCTTGACGAGGGCAAGTGACTGAGTCAACCCTATCTCTTCCTTTAAAGTCGGAATACCAGTTCCTATGTTTCCTTTAACTCTTGGCATCTGAAAAGTAACAACAAGCTCACTAACCGTTGACTGTATAGACTTGTTTTCGGACACCTTGAATGAATGCTGACTCAAATCATCATGGTCATATGATAGAAGGACCTCATCCATCAGCTGGTTGCTCTTACTATCCAAGTATGACATGTTCGCAGCATATAACCAGTTATAGATTTTCCCAAACTGACACACATTCATCATATTAGCCTGCAACGGAGTAAAACCACCTCTATCCCTTATCTTACCGAACAAGGTACCTACCCTTAGAAATCCTGCTTTATAAGTACCTCCTTGAGTTGCAGATTTGGTTTTAGGTTTAACTGCATAAACAAAAGAACAAAAAAATGCAGTTTACTAAGTTATAACTGCTATTTTGACTGCATAACCTCTTATGCCTTTTATTCAGGCATATGCATAAACTGTTATGCACATTTTTTACCATGCACAACCTATAATGCACTACTTCTTAAAATGTAAACAGACATGTAAATGAGATATTATGCACAAGCAGTTGTCTGCATAACCTATTATGCATAGTTTATAAGAAGGCATAACATGTTATGCATTTGTTTTTTTAAGAAGCATTATGTGTTTTACAAGTTGTTCACTACAGAACAAGCAGGTAAATCATAAGAGAAGTTTATTAAATGATGCATAATAGGAATGCAATGCACCTGGTTTATAGATGACACGTTGCTGAACAGATTCTTCTTCTTCTTGACTTTCGGATCTTTCACTTTGCTTCTTCTTCTTCTTCCTATTCAGGTCTTCCGATTGTTTGGGTTCACATATTTTTATTTTCTTCTTATTGTCAACAACTTGCTTGACTGATACATACCAAATCAACATTGAAACAAATCAATTAAACCAAAGAAATAATAAATCACACAAAAGATATCACAAGCAAATCTTACCAGCTTTGTCATCATCTACTTCTTTCTCATCGTTTGTATCATCCTCATTCTTCGTATCATCATCCAAAACTTTCTTTGGTGCAGCTTTCTCTGCTTTCTTTTTTCCCTTAGTAGCTTTATCTGAACTTTAGATGCACTAGTGTTTGCAATTAATTACTCCTCAGCTACCCGATCAGAATCTAATAGCAAACAAGAACAAAATCATGCATAACAGAAAAGATCAATATGTGTAACAGAGAGATAAATAAATGTTCAGAAACATGAAAGATGTAGGCAAGTTAAGTTCTCACCAGCTTTCTTTTTAGTATTTGTTTTCTTCTCTTCTTCAGGTTTAGGTGATTCCTAATCTTTCAATCTCTGTGATTTCCTTGATGGGGCTGCTTCAGGATATTTTTTAACACACGGTAAAAAAAAAAGTCATTCATAACAGGTGATGCAGTAACTTTGGTAAGCATAATATTTCATGCAACTGCATAACTGGTTATGCATATTTTACTTATGTTGTATAGCATTTTATTCAACATTTTTCCTGCATAACACATGAATCACACATGAATTAGTGTATATGCATACCAGAGACTTCCTTTCTCTTCTTAGCAGCATCGTGCTTTGCCTTGGTTCTCATATCCTATAGCTGTTGGTCATCATCAGTTTTCCTGTTTTCCTCTTCTAAGTGATCATCATCAGCAGATAAACATGATGTTAAAATCGAAGAAGTAAAATGGAATAAAGGGTTATTCATAACAAGTTAACAAGTTCGACAGCTTATGCAATGATTTTTGATAAGCATAACCTGCGATGCACCTGCACAACTGGTTATGCACCTTTTATTTTTATGCTGCATAACCTGTGATGCACCTGCACAACTTGTTATTTACCATCTTTTTCCTGCATAACATATGTTATTTTCGGAAAAATTTGCTATGCAAACATGAATCATATATGAACTAGTATAGATGCATACCAGATACTTCCTTTCTCTTCTTCACAGCATCCTGCTTTGCCTTGTTTTTCATCTCCTTTAGTGGTTGGTCACTATCAGTTTCTCCTTTTTCACCTTCAACATCAACAAGTAAAAATGATGTTAAAATCGAAGAAGAAGAAAGAGATAAAGAAAAACAAATTATGGGTAAACACATTCAGGATGAAAATCTCACCAGAAACATTTTCTTCTTAGATTTGTTCTTTTTTTCCGGATTACCGGCTTTTGGTTCATCATCGACAGTTACTATAAAAAAAACTTAAAATTAAAAAAAACAATCGTAAAAACAAAATCAAACACTAACAGATGAATCTAATGATAAATCTCACAGTTTTTTTTCTTTTGTTTTTTCGACTTGATTTTCCCTCCGGATTTCCCTTCTTCGTCTTTTAGGTCATCACCATCAACAACAAAAGTTAAAATCGAAAAAAAAAATCAAATCTACTGAATGCATGCAAGAATACCATCGATTAAACTAGTTTTAATACCAGATTTGTCCTCTTTGGCAGCTTTTGACTTCTGAAGACGTGTTTTTGTTGGTGTTCATCCATTTTCGTTGAATTGTAAATAGTTTCTAGGGTTTTTTAGGTTTTTGTAAACTGTTGTGAAATTGATTTCTAGGGTTTAATCAACTTCAATCATCGATTTGAATGATCGATTTCTAGGGTTTTGAATGATGTAGAAAAAATATCTGCAGATAGATCCGCTACGGAGTTAATGTATGAGTAGAAAAGAAACGGGTAAAGATGAAATAAATGTTGTGGCCGTTCGGGAGTTAAATATTTTAAAAAAATTGTGGGTGCAACTGTATCTGAAATAAACCTTGGGCCTGACGGTAAGAAAAAAAAAGTTATTTTGCCCTGCGCCTAATTTCCCTTTTTTTTTTTTGAACAAACGATTCTAATTAGAAGATTACTCAATCAGACAAAGAGCATGTCGAGCATGGTGTTTTACAAAAGCATCAATGTCAGGGAACAACTCTCTCAACTCAAAATCCAAGGAGTTAGAGTTAAAGTTTGAGGTTATTTCCTACAATTTTGGCAACCACTTCTGCCTTAGGGAATTACATTCAAACATACGGAAATAGGAAATATAATCTACATATTCATCTATCAGTTCATTGTTGCACTAATACTGGTGATAGCTCCACTTCTTCTTCAGTTCTTTTACCAGTTTCCTGTTTCCCACATGGATGTTACATGTTCGCTCATTTTTATGTTGTGCCCACTTCATTGCTGCTAGAACACCAAGTGTGCATCCTTCCTTCTGAGAAGATACTCTGCAAGAGAAGATCTTTCTGGCTTCAATTAGTTTTTCTTGATCTGTAATAATAACAATATCCATAGAGTAGTTTGGGTAAATTTGGTAGTAACAGTGAGTTATAGCAGTTCTAGTATTTGTTGGCTTTGCAGTTGGGTGATTGTGGGAGTTCTGTTGAGGGTATACTTTGAGGTGTTGTTATAAGAGTGGTTGATATGGTGGTTGACTTGGTAGATTGTTGTCTCATGCTTGACATGTACTGCTCTAAATCTTTTGTCACACCTATTCTTCCATATGAAACAACATGCAATGGCTTCAATCCTTCTTCTCCTTACATTTCCTAAAGTTGTTAATCTTGTGTTTGCAAACCAGTTTTCTATCCACTCATTCATTGTTATATCATTTATACTTGGTCCTCTACAGCCTAGTCCTAACCTCACTGCCTTGTTATAAGTACAATGAAGAAATAAATAGGAGATAGTTTCATCATGAGTGCCACAAAGATGACAGACAGGGGATAGGTTGACCATTCTGGTGCTCAGTTTTGCCATTATAGGCAAAATGTCGTTATATAATTTCCATATGAAGACCTAGATTCTGGGGAGTACCTCGAGTTTCCAAATCTTTGGCCAGATAGGATTAGGAGTTGGAACCACAGTAATTCCTTGCTCGGGGAGAATGAGACACTTATAAACTGATTTGAAAGTGAGCTTGCCATTTGAGGCATGGGACCATATCAACCTATCTTGTTGGGAACTGGTAGTTTGAAGATCAATAGATTGGATGTTTTTAACTGCTTGGGGATGGAATACTTGGTGCAGGAAGTTAGAATTTCATTCCCTAGTTTGTTCATTAAAGATTTCACTAACCAGGTTTAGAGTGTTTGTTAAAATAGGCCTTGTTTGCTCCCGAGTCAGCTGGTTTGGTTTGTCCATTGAGAATTAATGGTGTTTCCAGATCCTAACGTTTTCCTCTGTACCTATTTGCCATATACTCCATTTTTTCACAATCTCGAATCGAATATTGAATCCTTTCCAAAACCAAATTAGCTTTCAATTTATCTATACATAGAGGTGAAATACCCTTGAAATTTTTTTCCTCCATTACCTTTGACCAAAGCTGATTTGGGTTTTGTATCATCGCCACAAAATTTTAGTGATTAGCGTTTTGTTGATATATTCAAAAAATTTAAAACCTAAACCCCCACTCTCCTTTGATATGCAGAATGAACCCCATTTTTTAAGACATAGAACTTTGTCATCCTCTCTTGAATGGCCCCACCAGTAATACCTACTACTTCTATCCATTCTCTTAAAAAAATTTGTTTTTGGTATTATGAAGCAAGTCATCTGGTACGTAGCTAGAGAGTCCGCTACATGTTTTATCATAACTCCTTTTCCTGTGCCAGAGAGAAGTTTTCCAGACCATCCCGCCAAACAACACTTATGTTTTTCCGCTAATGACTCGAAGCACTTAATCTTAGATCTATGAGTAAAAAGAGGTACACCCAAATATTTATCATCCAATTTGATTCGACCAACCTTGAGAATCTCCATAATCTCTCTAGCCTTACTGTTCAAAACATATTTTCTAGAAAATATCCCTGATTTCTTGTAGTTTATCAACTGGCCAGAGCCAGCACTAAACATTTCAAGGATTTTCAACAGTCGTCTACAATCCTTCTTACTTTCCTTAGTGAAGATGAGACAGTCATCCGCGAAGAGAATGTGGGATATGGTGATCGAAGTCTTGGAGAAATTTACCCCATTAATCTATTTGTTCTTTTCAGCTTCTAAAAGAATTCTGGAGAGGATTTCCATGCAAATTATGAAGAGATAGGGGGACAAAGGGTCTCCCTGTCTAATCCCTCTACTTGGCTTGAAGAAGCTAGATGGGGAGCCATTAATTAATACAACACTGGTTGTGGTACCATTGCATTATCAAGCCAATCCATTCTTCACATAAACCTAGTTTTTCATAACCACAACTAGAAATGTCCACTCAACCCTATAGAAAGCCTTAGACATGTCTATTTTTAATCCCATATAACCCCGTTTTGTTTCTTTTCTTCTCATGGTGTGTATGACTTCATGTGCTATAACGATATTATCCATGATTTGCCTACCAGGGACAAAATCCGATCGATATGGGGAAATGAGTTTATCAAGAAAAGGTTTTATTCTGTTTGTAAGCAACTTTGAGATAATCTTGTAAATGGTGTTACATAAGGATATGGGGCGGAAATATGTTGGGGATACAAGGGCTTCTTTTTTGGAGATAAGAGTTATAAAGGTTGCATTTATCTCCTTTAGCAAATGATTTGGTTGAAAGAAGTGTTGAATCAATTTAGTGACATCCTCTTTGAGAATGTACAATTTTTTTCATAAAATCCTGCCGGAAAGCCATCTGGCCCCGGGGATTTATCCGGGTGCATTTCAAAAACAATGAGTTTTATCTCAAGCTCCGTTGGGATCCTTAGCAGTTTTAAGTCGTCCGCTTCCGATATGATTTCAGGGATTAGGTTTAGGATTTGGGCTTGGATAAATGGTTGGGTGGAGGTGCCCATTTTTCTAAAATGCTTAAAGAAGGTATCCTCAATATCCTTACGATTATGGCACCATTCCCCATTTTCCTGCTTAATAGCCTTTATTCGTAACTTTTTTGCTCTATATTTAGCCGGCGAATGGAAACATCCAGTATTTTTGTCTCCTAGTTTCAGATTATTATCAGTGGCTTTTATTTTCCAAAAAGCCTCCTCGAAGTTATACCATTTTTCCAGGTCCTCTTGGATAAGTTGCATTCTAGGGCTATTTTCTGGGAGTTTCAATATATTTTTAACATGCAAGAGAGTTTGGTTTATGTTTTTAATATTATTTTGGATGTATCCAAAGTACTCTCCATTTAATATTTTAATTTGTTTTTTTTAACATTTTTAAGCCTATATACAAACTTAAAAGCCTGTGATCCGTCTATTTCTAGGGCCCAAGCTTCTTCAATGACCTTAAAGCAAGAAGGGTCTTGCAGGTAAATGCCAAAAAACTTAAAAAGTTTAGCTCCATCCTTTCAACATGGGGAAGTCCTTAGAAGAATAGGGCTATGGTCAGACCCTACCGGTGGCATATCGTAGACTATGGCTCTTGGGAACAAATCAAACCACTCATGATTTGATAACACACGGTTAAATCTAACTTCTATGAAATTTTTACATGTTCTGTTATTGGACCAGGTGAATTCATATCCAACAAAACCCATATCCATTAGACCCGCTTCATCAACCGGTTGAGAGAAAACCCTTTTCTCTTCAGGGTTCAATTTCTTTCCCCCATTCTTCTCACTCTCAGTTAGCACAAAGTTCGTATCACCTATCACCATCCATAGAAGATCTACCGTGGCTGCTAAATTCCTAAAGTAATTCCAACTTAGATGTCTTTTGATTTTGTAGGGACATCCATAAACTGCAGAATCAACCATTCAAAGTTTATATATTTATCTGTAACTACAACATCTATTCGATTATCAGAGCAATAGATAATTGAATGGAAACCTTTGAAGACCAAGCTAAAACTAATCCTCTTACAGTACCAATCACTCATGTAGGTTCGAAGACAATCATATCCAGGTGTTGAAGTTTTTTTATAATTAGTTTTGAAAAGGCGGGGTCTAACAACACCACCCAATATTTCGGTTAGCAATCTGTATGGACTAACTCCGAAATACTTTTCTAGAGAATCAACTAGACAGTCAGAATCAATCTAGATAAAGGTATCTCAAGGAGTTAATATTCTCTCTTGTTTTTGATATTACTCAAGCTAATAGAAATCAGCGAGTCCTAATGAAACACAAGGAATACTTGGACGGTACCAAAGACCAATGTCCAAGGATCAATCAATATCAATCAACAACCAAAGGTCGGATTTCCAATTGATGATCACAAAAGCACAACCTGTATTATTTCAATTATAAATATAAACAATATAATGCGGAAAATGAAATAACACAGACACCAGAAATTTTGTTAACGAGGAAACCGCAAATGCAGAAAAACCCCGAGACCTAGTCCAGATTGAATACCCACTGTATATTGCCGCTACAGACACTAGCCTACTGCAAACTAACTTCGGACTGGACTATAGTTGAACCCCAATCAGTCTCCCACCGATCCAAGGTACAGTTTTACTCCTACGCCTCTGATTCCAGCAGGATATTGTGCACTTGATTCCCTTAGCTGCTCTCACCCACAACCAAGAGTTGTTGCAACCCAAAATCACAGACTTGATAATAAGCAGATTTGTCCCACACATAGAATTCTATCAAAGGATAAATCTGTCTCCCACAGATAATCCCTAGGTTTTGTTCCGTCTTTTGATATAAAATCAAGGTGAACAGGAACCAATTGATAATTCGGTCTTATATTCCCGAAGAACAGCCTATATTAATCAATCACCTCTCTACAATCCTTCCTGACTACACAAGCGGATTGTCGAGGAATCACAAACAGTGAGACGAAGATGTTTGTGACTTCTTTATCTTGCCTATCGGAGAACTCTCACGATCTCAAGTCAATCAATCGATTGTACTCGTACGATAGAAGATGCAAGATCAGATCACACAACTACGATAAAGTAGTATCAGTCTGGCTTCACAATCCCAATGAAGTATTTAAGTCATTAACCTGATTTTAGAGAAGAAAAACAAAGGTTAATGGAGATCGACTCTAGCGGGCGCACTAGTAGCACACAGACGTGTGGGGATTAGTTTTGCACAATGCTAGATGTCTCCTTTATATAGCCTTCAAATCAGGGTTTTGCATTAGTTACAAAGGAATCTTTATTCACCGTTAGATGAAAACCTGATTTAGATTCAAGCTAATATTTCTCAACCGTTAGATCGAAAACTTAGCTTGTCATACACACTTAGGTAGACGTTTACTGGGTTCGTGAAAACCATGCCCAAACGTGTATGTGTATGTTGGTTCAACATAGTAACCCAAAAGGTTAACCATATGAGCATTTCATATTAACCTTGTTCTTCTTCACCATAACTAGTTCAATTGACTCAAATAAACTAGTTAAAGAGTTGTTCAATTGCTATGAGATCTTATGTAACTACACAAGACACAATTGAAACAAAAATGATTCGATTCGATTGAATCGGCTCACGAACATTATAGCCACAGTTTGCATAAAGCATTCCTTAGTAATTTAATATTTCATGTTCAGAGCACATCTTTAGATCATAACCTCTTAAGTTCACAAACAAGTTCGCGGACTTAAGTTAGTCGGTTGAGTTTTCCAAACTCAGCAGAAATTCTCGGAAAGAGAACTTCCGCCAGTTCGTGGACTGGGTTCGCGGACTTAGCACACAAACGAGTTTTGGAAAATCCAGCAGAAATTCTCGGTCGAGAACTTCCGACAGTTCGCGGACTTGGCAAGCCAATTCCACAATCCTACTAATTTCTCTTGATCAACAAAGTTCGAGAACTTCGGTTCAAGGAATACATGGTTATGTAATCTAAACTCTCATTTCAATCATTGAGACATTCTCAGAGGACGCTATGTAGTCGTATTCACAGACCGATTCACGTCAGAGCAATTCTCAAAGTGATTGAAACTTTTCATGACTTTCGTCACTAGGTGAAGATAAACTTGATCAAAGCAAAGCGCTTTACCAACACACGATTTTGTGATAAAAGTTAAGCAATGAATGCTCAGCTCGAAATGTCAAATGTGTATGATCTAGTCTATATAGCATACGACTTTTGTCTCATAAGAAGTAGGAGATAGAAGAGATAGACTTTTGAGTGATAAATAAGTTCAAGTCTCCACATAACTTTTTGTTGATGAAGTTCAACGGTTCCTTATATAGATCTCCGTCGTTGTATGATGAATCGCCATGAAGTCCTTGAGCTCAACTACACTTTTTTATCCTAGTCCGAGACTTAGCTATGTAGGCTATAAATCAAGACTTATAGTTTTGATCACTAACATTGACGAACATGCTTGAGATAGCAACGCATGTGAGGTTGACCGAGCTATGCTCTAACAATCTTCCCCTTTGTCAATTTTAGTGACAAAACTATTAATACATATGGAATACAAAAAGATAAAATTTAATGGCACTTATTCCATAGTCTAATCTTCAACGTTCCTTGAAATCTTCGTCCTTCCAAGTACTCCAATGATCCCAAAGGTTGTAAGTTTAGCACCATCGTTGTTGAAGATCCGTAGCTATAATAATGGGAGAAATCGAGATTCTCGATCATTATTATACAGTGTCATAGTATTATTATATAACATCAAAGTCCAATTGTATCACAACTTTAACAATAATACTACGGTGATATGTATCACTCCCTCTTAGTCAATACTACATCTCGATCATAAAACCACTCCCCCTTACACAATGATCCGAAAACCAAATGTATTTGTAGTGTGAACTACAATATTTCTCCCCCCTTTTTGTCAATAAAATTGGCAAAGGCACAAGAATGGGATCATAATGAAATTTCCACAAGAGACATTTCATGACCAAAAGAAAAATACATACCAACTTAATTTAAATGAAATCTAATAGCCGAAGCTAACAACATTCATCAAGGAGTTTTGAGATATAAGATAACCCCTATAAAATTCCACAGCCGCACTCCCCGCAAGATACTACCATTAAGCACAATTTCAAAAGAACTCTCCCCCATTTGATGGCATTCCCGAGAGAACAACAAGAGCGACCTTAATTTCGAAAGAAAAGAAGGATTTTTTATTGGTCACCAAAAACCATAGGAATGATTTTCTATATCCAAAGCTCAACCAAATTAACCACAAGTAAACCCATGATTAATTCAATTGGAATACGCAACTAAATCAAACCACAAAAGTGATCAATTTAATTGAAAGTGCTCAACATAAGTAAACTCACGGATCTACGACTAAGTCGATCATATGGAGATGACTAACTTAACCGTTCAAATACTCAACATAAGGAAAACCTTACGGAATATATGACTACATTAACCAAAGAACATGATATTGTAGCCTTTCATATACTCAACACAAGAACTTGTGGAATATATGAAAACTCAACTAGATTAATTACAAGAGAACCTATAATTAATCTAATTGGTATACAAACAACCAAAATAATCACCGAAGTAATCAATTTAATTATTTTGGGCTCAACATAAGAGAACTTATGGAACCCCGACTAAGTTCATCATAGAATATGACAACCTTAACCGTGCATGTACTCGACATAAGAAAGAAGACTTATGGAGTACTAACTAAATAACCAAACTAGTTGATTAATTTAGTTTCTAATGCTCGACATATAGCATCTTATAGAACAACCAACAAATCCAAGGTAAATCGACTTAGTTGTAAGGTGCTCAACATAAGACACACAATGGAGACTTCACGGTAAAACATAATAAAATGGATCAATGAAGATCAATACCGTGGATAACATAAAAGGATTTATTCTATTTTCCATCATAATGACATAATAGACTTTATCCTTGTTGAACAAAAGATTTTATTCTATTTTCCATCAAATACATGACTGCATAGGCATAACTTTTGTAATTGTCAAAAGTACATTCGTCCTTTCATCAATACGAATATCAATTTATGAACGACTTTACTTTTGACATAATATGGGACCTTCAAGTTCGCGGATGCAAACAATACATATCCCATAAAAATATTGCAATACTTCAAAATCAAACAGATTAATACTGCAATAACAATCTTTGCCCTTAGAAGGTAGAATCAATCTTTTCCGCACGTATTTATACCAAGAGTGGTTACAAAAAGCGTATAAAAATATTTCCTTAACAAAGACGAACATACAAAGTCATTGACGACTATGCACCATAGTTCGCATGAGATGATTGTGAACACTCAAGAATATATAACAATGTGAACTACTACCCATTCTCGAACTTTCTTCTTTGTGATTCACCAACATCAGTCTTGTAACAGCCACAAAATAGCTTAGAATAGGATTTCTCCAAGAATCCCAATGCCCAAGTCCAAGAGAATATAACAAGTGCAACGAAATGGAGCAAACACTAAAAAACAAGAGACAGGACAAAGACCAATATTAACTCATCCAAATTCAACAATTCTCATCTCCATTTTGAAGGGAATTCAATAAAGAAGAGAATGCAAAAAGAATGAGGTAAATCCGAGTTCGGACGAAGAAGTTACGGCCAAAACAGGTTTACCGAATATCGACGTCAAGTATGCATACGGGTTTGCGAACTTAAACCCCTGGATTTTGATTTTAAATGTTGTTATGCATACTTGGTATGTGTACCATGTAGTCCAAACATCCCGAACTATTATTTTCAACCCTAAACATTTAAGAACCTTAAACACAGATCAAGTTAGGTAGAAATGAACGATAAGCAAGATTATTATAAGTATTCTAAGCAAATAAAAGTACAAATCTTGCTCAAGTTTATATCATACATTTTTAGATGAATCCAATCGAATTCTACCGCCTTACCGAACATAATATGTGTGTCCCAATTCTTATGCTTCCCTCACCGTATACAAAGCAGCGCATTCCTTGGTGAGGATGCACTTCCAACACAATCAAGTTGCGTTGGGGTGAACAAAGTCTTGCTCACCATGGAACCAAGAAAGAGTTTCTTTCCAACAACTCTTAAATCTTGTAGTGTTGAGAAACACCCAAGGAACTGTTTTTATAAGTCTATCAAAGAACTTCAAGAGAACCTAAAAAGATTTGTGTTTCTGATTTCTTGTTTTCCAACTTATAAAAAACAGTTTCTGCAGATAGTTTTTAGTACTGCGAAGGGAAACTCTTTTGATAAAAAGAGACGTCCTAGATTCTTCATAAAAGAAGAAAATACCACTATCTTGATATGAAGTATCAGGAATTGAGCAAAGAATCAATGCATGCTTTGAGGTGATATCAGATAACTGAGATTTAAACTCCTCTTGTAATTCGTTTAGTTTATCACAACTAATTCTATTACGCAGAGGAGAAGCATTGCTCTCACTGATTAGTAAATCAATATCAACCTCAACATGAATATTATTCATCATAACTTGATTTAGCCTGTCAAGAGATTCTTGCTCTTTCTGGAGGTATAACTCAACATCAAGAGATAAGCTCTCAAGCTTCTTTTCAAGCCCTGAAAACACTTCAAGGGATTTTAAACCTGGTGGAGGTTTAGATAGAATTTCTTCTACAGATTTTATTAAATCAGTCATGGAAGAGAATTCTGAAATGCCTGGATCTGGTGGTGCATTTATTGAGATAGCACTACTGTCCATAGAGTCAGATCGCTACAAACACAGACTTGTAAGGTCTTGAACGTGTTTGCCTGCTCTGATACCAATTGAAAAAGCGGGGGTCTAACAACAACACCCAACATTTCGCTTAGCAATCTGTATGGACTAACTCCGAAATACTTTGCTAGAGAATCAACTATACAGTCAGACTCAATCTAGATAAAGGTATCTCAAGGAGTTAATATCTCTCTCTTGTTTTTGATATTACTCAAGCTAATAGAAATCAGCGAGTCCTAATCAAGCACAAGGAATACTTGGACGGTACCAAAGACCAATGTCCAAGGATCAATCAATATCAATCAACAACCAAAGGTCGGATTTCCAATTGATGATCACAAACGCACAACCTGTATTATTTCAATTATAAAGATAAACAATATAATGCGGAAAATGAAATAACACAGATACCAGAAATTTTGTTAACGAGGAAACCGCAAATGCAGAAAAACCCCGAGACCTAGTCCAGATTGAATACCCACTGTATTAAGCCGCTACAGACACTAGCCTACTGGAAACTAACTTCGGACTGGACTATAGTTGAACTCAAATCAGTCTCCCACCGATCCAAGGTACAATTTTACTCCTACGCCTCTGATTCCAGCAGGATACTGTGCACTTGATTCCCTTAGCTTATCTCACCCATAACCAAGAGTTGCTGCAACCCAAAATCACAGACTTGATGATAAACAGATCTGTCTCACACATAAAAGTCTATCAAAGGATAAATCTGTCTCCCACGGATAATCCCTAGGTTTTGTTCCGTCTTTTGATATAAAATCAAGGTGAACAAGAACCAATTGATAATCCGGTCTTATATTCCCGAAGAACAGCCTAGATTAATCAATCACCTCTCTACAATCCTTCCTGACTACACAAGCGGATTGTCGAGGAATCACAAACAGTGAGACGAATATGTTTGTGAGTTCTTTATCTTGCCTATCGGAGAACTCTCACGATCTCAAGTCAATCAATCGGTTGTACTCGTACGATAGAATATGCAAGATCAGATCACACAACTAAGATAAAGTAGTATCAGTCTGGCTTCACAATCCCAACGAAGTCTTTAAGTCGTTAACCTGATTTTAGAGAAGAAAATGAAAGGTTAATGGAGATCGACTCTAGCGGGCGCACTAGTAGCACATAGACGTGTGTGGATTAGTTTTGCACAATGCTAGATGTCTCCTTTATATATCCTTCAAATCAGGGTTTTGTCGTTTCTCCGGCGATGTCTTCTTCTTGCCATCCGGCAGGTTGGTTGCGTCTTTATGGTGTTTCTATTTACACTATCAGGTGTTTCCCCTCTATCTTTATTAGCTATCCTACTTTGGTTATACTAGAGTTTTGAAGATCGACTCTATCGCCAGATTATACCTTTTTCCGGTCAAAATTTATGCAAACTACTCCTTTGAAGATGGAGCATATCTTTCTTGAGAAGAAAATACATCAAATGGTCAGGCTTTGTCCTAAAGACCATCACTCTTCCGATTTCATCGGATCTTTCATATTTATAATTTGTCAATTTTCGATATTCCTTCTCTTTCTCTCGTCGGAATATTCGACCATGTACTCTTTACAATATGTTTCTCTTGTTACTCAAAGGTTCTTCATGATCTTAAACTCTATGTATCTTTGGATTTGCTATTAATGAAATTGGAGCATTTTATCAAAAAGAATATATATATATATATATATTAAATCAATTGGTGATTCTAGCGTGGAAAAAGATGATAACGTCGGAAGTGATTCTAGCGGGATTGAGGAACTAGCAAACCTTAGTTCCCTTCAGAAGTTAGAAATAAGGTATTTACAAAATGTGAGAGGTAAAATAGACGCCGAGATAGCATAGTTAATAGACAAGCAAAAACTTCGAGAATTGAGTCTTTATTGGAATGAAGAAGAAGATGAAGAATTGGATCTCATTGAAAACATCGGGGTCCTAAAATACACCACCAACTTTTTCTTAGACAGTCTGTATGGACAAAACCAACACAACTCCGAGAGTTAAAACTAAATCAAGGAAAGTGTCTAGATTTATATCTCTATCTCTCTTGTGATTAAACTTTTACAGAATTGAATCCGTGAACGTAATCACAAAGAGAGTTTTTAGATGGTACCAAAGACCAATGTCCAAGGATTAATCAAGTCGTATCCAACAAGCTAGGTCGGACGTATCTACTTTGATTGATCAACGCACAACCTGTGATATTTCAATTATAAAGATTGTTAGAGCATTGCTCGGTCGAACTCGCATGTGTTGCTATCTCAAGCATGTTTTTCAATGTTAGTGATCAAAACGATAAGTCTTGATTTCTAGTCTACTATATCCAAGGTATCGGACTATGATAGAAAGTGTGGTTGAGCTCAAGAACTCCATGGCAATCATCGTACAAGGCGAATGACTACTCAAGGAACCGATGGATCTTCATCGACTAAAAGGTATGTGGAGATTTGAACTTATCTATCACTCAAAAGTCTATTTATCTCATATCTTGAGACAAAAGTCGTTTTGCTATATAGACTTAGATTATAGACATTTGCTATTTCGAGTCGAGTTTATCTCGTCTATCTATTTCTCGAAATATGTGTTGGTAAGCTTTTGCTTTAACCAAGTTTATGTTTACCTAGTGACGAAAGTCATGGAAAGTTTCAATCACTTTGAAAATTGCTTACTTTGATGAAAAATAGTTTGTGAATAACAACTATAGAATATCAACGTCCTCTAAGAATGTTGCAATGATTGAAATGAGAGTTTATATTATATAACAATTGGAGGATATAAGCATTGTTGTGGAAACACATATATGTATAAATCCTTATTCCTTGAACCGAAGTTTGCGAACTTTGTTGATCAAGAGAACCGGAATGGTGGCGTGAGCCAAGTCCGCGAACTGGCGGAAGTTCTCGTCCCGAGAAATTCTGCTGGAGTTTGTGAACTCCGTCCGGGAACTTAAGTCTGCGAACCCAGTCCGCGAACTTGAGTTGGTTATATCTAAAAACGATGTTTGTGAACTTATTCTTATATAAACTAAGGAATGCAAATTGCAAACTGTGGCTATATAGTTCATGAACCGATTCGAGTGAATCAAATCGTTTTTGATTCAATTGTGTCTTGTGTAGTTACATACGATTTCCTTGCAATTGAAGAACTCTCTAACTAGTTCATTTGAGTCACTTGAACTAGTTATGGCGAAGAAGAATATGGTTGATATGAAAGTGATCATATGGCTAACCATTTGGTTGACTATTGTTGAACCAACAAATGTACAAGTTTGGGTACGGTTACACAAGCCTAGAAACGTGCATTTCATTTGTGTGTAACAAGCTAGTTTTCGATCTAACGGTTGAAATATATTAGCTTGAATCTAATCAGGTTTTCATCTAACGGTGAATATTGAATGCTTTGTTACCAAGCTAACATTGATTGCAAACCCTGATTTGAAAGACTATATAAGGGAGAGCTCTAGCAACTGGGAAACCTAATCCCCACACCTTCTGTGTGATACTAGTTGTGCTAATCTAGAGTCGATTCTCTTTTAACCTTTGGTTTCTTCTTCTAAACCAGGTTAACGACTTAAAGACTTCATTGGGATTATGAAGCCAGACCGATACTACTTTCTTGTAGTTGTGTGATCTGATCTTGTTGTTTCTATCGTACGAGTACAATTGTAATAATTGGCTTGAGATTGATATCTTCGATAGGCAAGATATAAAAGAAATCACAAACATTTCGTCTTATCGTTTGTGATTCCGCAATATTTTTTTTCGCTGCGTCGATTAAGATTATCGTGAGGTGATTGATAATACTAGGATGTTCTTCGGGAATATAAGTCTGGTTTATCAATTGGTTCATGTTCACCTTGATTTATCAAAAGACGGAACAAAGCTCGTATGTATATTCGTGGGAGACGGATTTATCTATTAACGTAGACTTTTTTGTGTGATAAAGATTTGTTTATTAAAGTCTTCGACTTTGGGTCGTAGCAACTCTTAGTTGTGGGTGAGATCAGCTAAGGGAATCAAGTACGTAACATCGTGCTGGGATCTGAGACGTATGAGCATAATTGTACCTTGGATCAGTGTGAGATTGATTGGGGTTCAACTACAGTCCATACCGAAGTTAATTTGGAGTAGGCTAGTGTCTGTAGCGGCTTAATACAGTGTGTGTTCAATCTGGACTAGGTCCCGGGGTTTTTCTGCATTTGCGGTTTCCTCATTAACAAAATTCTGGTATCTGTGTTATTTTTTTTCCGCATTATATTTTGTTATATGATTGAAATATCACAGGTTGTGCGTCGTTCCATCAATTAGAATATCCGACCTTTTTGGTTGTTGATTTAAATTGATTGACACTTGGATATTGGTATTTGGTACCATCCAAGTTATCTCTCTAGTATTTGATAAAGACTTGCAGATTTCTGTTTGCTTGAGTATATATCAAATCGAGAGATTGAGATATAAACTCTTTGATATACTTTTTGTCTAGATTGAGTCTGACTGTCTAGTTGATTCTCTAGAAAGTATATTGGAGTTTGTCCATACAGATTGCTAAGTGAAATATTGGGTGTGGTTATTGAACCCCCACTTTTTCAATTGGTATCAGAGCAGGCAAACACGTTTAAAAGACCTTACAAGTCTGTGTTTGTGGCAATCTGAGTCTGAGGACAGAATCTCTGACATATACGCATACCAAGATGTCTTCTAAAGCTTTTGACTATGCCAAATGTCTTGGAAATACCTCAAAGGATTACTACTCCTTAGATGATTCTTCCGAATCCCGAGGTAAGAAGATTGTTTCATCTTTTGATAACATATCTCTCTCTGATGAGACATTGGGCACTATGACAAAAGCTGAAATGGAGCTCACCAGAATTTCAAAAAATTCTACGGAGATCATTGATTTTCAGGATCATGATCAGTTTATTGATGAATTTGAAAATTCTCTTGATCGAGAACATGAACTCTATAGCATTATTGAGTCTTTCTCTAAGAATATTGAAAAACTACTCAAGAAACTACTCTACAACGTGAAAAGATTAGTGTTCTTGAGGATATAGTTAAGGAAGACGCAATTAAAGAGAAAAGTTTGATGACGCATTCATCAGAGCTTAACAGGCTTCGTGTCAAAAAAGAGAAACTAGAAGCATCCCTTACGCTAGCTGATGAACAATGCAAATCCTTGGAAAAGGAAAACTCTGTCTTAAGGAGAAATTCTTGTGTACAAACTAATTCTCATGGATTGCAGTACATGAAGGATCCTCCAGAAGAAGGTTGTGCCAAGAAAAGTTTACATAACTTGCAATCTCCTCATATGGCTATGAAGTTAAAACAGGTGTCGTTTATTGCTTCTCCTCCACGAACCTGTACATTCTGTGGCAAAAAGAATCGCTATGCTATCCATTTTTTTGCCAGAAGGAAACAAATTTCTAAACTTCATAATTTGTTTCTCTCCACTGTCAATGGAACTAATAGTCGGTCGACTACTGCAGTGAATCGCAAACCCACAGAAAACCAGAAACCTTATAAATATGATTTTCTTTCTAGAAGTCATCACAGGGTTCAAATGCATTCTCGTGGTATATGTAGTTGCAGGAAATCCTACACTACACCCCTCATAAGATTTCATTAATACTCAACTTATTTTTAGATTTACAATCTTAATTTTATTGATGAATCTTTGAATATTCTTACAAGGAAAAAAAAGAAATCAAGAATGACCTTTGCTCTAGACTTTCTCTCTCCTATTTACTTGTTTCTTTCTCAAAAAAGATCTCCCCCTTTCTTCTCAGTAACGACTATTTATAGGGAAATACATAGTGGGTGACAGCTAATCTCTCCTTTATTTTCGGATATGGCTTGCGACATTCTCGCAACCTTATAAATGTTAATCTCGCAAACTCTCTAATTTTTGCAGGGTCATCACATCTTTCTCATGATTTTAGCTGACGTCGTTTATTATATCGTTTCTGAAATAATTCTGCGACGTTGTTGTGTTGTTGATAATTTCGTTGAGGTATTACAGTTGCGAGATTATGATCCTACATCTTGCCTCTTCTCATATCTTCTATTCAAAGTAGAGAATGATGTGAGAAATGCCGTAGTTGTTCATCTCTTCATATTCTGCATTTATCACACGTATTCTTTCTTCCATCCGTTTCTTGACACGTCTTCTGTAACCGCTGCTTTTGAACCGCTCATGTCTTTTCGTCTTAATGGTGTTTATTTCTTCGAGTAAAAAGTCTTCCTTATATATTCCTCTTACTCTTCTTTTCACTTTATTTTTACTTTATCTTCTCTTTTAATTCTCTCATCTCTGCAACTCTATTGTTCTTCCGTAAATTCCGCTATTGTAGTACTTCCTTCTTCAATCTTCTTACTTTTCATTCATTCCCATACTCTATATTCAAATATGCCTCCAAGTGGCCATAAACATGAGAAAAACTTTAAAAAACTTCCAAAAAGATCTTGCAGAGAAAGGTTTCACACTTTCTACCATTCTTGGTGAAAGTGCCAAATCAATTCTTTCTATCAACTTTTTTCTGATCAATATTGTGATGATCAATCAATCATAATTTCGCTAGGTCAAATTCTCGCAGGTCTCCCCATTCCTCTTTACGACCTAGATATCCCTCTATTCTATGAAATTCTCGCTCATTCGGGATTTTCGCGAGCTATATTCCAGTTGAGTGGGGATTGCATCCATCTGATGCTAGAGTTCGCTAATCGTGGTGCTGGTAAAGGATCTTTGTACTCCAAAGAACTTAGGGATCCTAAATTCGCATTACTGAAAAATATACAACAACGAGCTTCTTTGAAAATTATGAACTGATCTCCATGAAGAAAGAGAATACTCGTTGGGGTATTCGTTTAAAAAGGAAAGATAACATTGATGAAGCGAAAATACTTATGCAAGATATTGATTGGCATTCTGGTAAGAACACAACTCCTCGCCAATCCAAAGATGATAAATGGTGTGTTTTCCCTTGATGCTAAGAGGGCCTTATATTGCTGGATCAAATATTCTTCCTGAGAATCTCGCTACCTATCAACCTTGGGTATTCTCTTGGCCCGAGAAGGAGAAAGAGGTATGTTTCTTCCAATTTCTCTCACTTTACATTTCTTTGTTTGTCTTTATTCTTTTGTTCGCTGACACTTGCGATATTCTACAGATCCAAAAACTGAAAGACAGTTATAACAGAACTGGGAGGTCTAGTACCTTGTTAGCTTTTCGTTCATACACAGATGAGGTAAGAAATTTTTCTCTTATAATTTTAAACAGTATACTGTTGCTTCCATTTCTTATTTCTATCTGTGTGTGAAGATTATTGCTGAAATAGAAGAACCTGCCGATGTTGCGAAGACTGGTGATAAAGGTAAAGGTGCTCTTCGCAGGGAAAAATCAACTGCTCCTCCTTCAAAGAAAAGGAAAGTCCGTTCTTATTCTCCTTCAAATATTCCTTCTCATGAAAACTTTGAAAGTGACAAGGATGATGAGGATAATGATGAATTTGCTGCAAGTGAAGATTTTCCACCTGAATCTTCTATGGCTAAGCTCTCTTGCCTCTTTTCTGGTTCTCTGCAAGGAATGGGAGATGGACAATTCGCTGATACCTGCAAATCTCTCGCTACAATTTGCGATGTCCCTTTACTGGATGGTGATAGTTCTCTTCGCGGAGTTTCTAGATCAGTGACTCCCGACTTCCTGCATTCTCTTAATAGTCTGGTATACTTTCATCCTTTTACTTCTTCATTGTTGTAACTCAAAATCTTTTTCTGCATTAATATTTTTTTATATTTTCTCGCAGGATGAAAAGCTTCTTTCGTTGTTGCCTCGGATCTAGAGAGGAGACGCGAAAATCTTGAAAAGAAGAATCTTCAATTTCGCACAAAGAATGAAGAATTGGAAGCTGAAGTCAAATGTCTTCGCGAGAAAAACAGACAACTAGAAATTGATTCTTCTTCATACAAGAACAAAATTTCTAGTCTTCAGCAAGCTAATAATCAACTCTATGGTATGTTACTTTTCTCTTTTCCCTTCATTCATTCATCCTGTTATTTTATCTTATTTAAATGATCCTTTTTGCAGACATTTATGGTCTTTCTGACGAAGCTACCATTCTTCGTTCATTTCCTAATGCCTTGGATAATGATACCCTTCTTGAGCGTCTTAATAATTCTTTAAATAGTTTCTCAAATGATAGAATTTCATCTCTTTCTCTAGATGAACTTAGATCCAAATTTCGCCTCTTAGAAATTGACCATAGATCTAGTTTAGGCTTGGCCAACCGATTTAAGCGTCTCCTCCTTAATTCTAAATAGAAAATCAATGAGTTGAGAACCAAAATTAGCGGTCTTATAGATGATAAGGATCGTATCTCTGATCAAAGTGCTAAGGCTTTGGCGAAATTCCAAGAGACTCTTCTTGAAGTTCAACTTGAACGAGATGAGGCTAACCGCAAGAACATCGAGCTCTGCGAAAGGGAAAACCAAATTCGTTCTCGTCTTCTTATAAGTAATGAGGATGAATTTGTTTGGGCTGCGAAAATCTTAGATGATGCCAGCAAGGATTTAGGTGTAAATGTTAGTCTCCAAGTTGAGCATACAGCCTTGATTAGAGATATGATTTCTGACAGAGAAGGTTATTAACTGCTCTTCTTTACTAATCTTTTGCTTCTTATGAATTTTCATCAAGTTAATAATTGATTGTCTTTTGCTTGCAGATTCTGAAAGTAGATATCGTGAAAAGATTGAGGAACTTGAAACTGAAAAGGAGGAACTCGCAAAGAATCTTTCTTCTCGCAACGATAAGTATTCTAGATTAAAGAATCAAATCCAGATCACTGTTGCGAAATTTAAGAATGATGCTATGTATTTTCGCAATCAAACTATCCAAATGGTTTGTGACGACCATAGTATCCCTCATTATGATTATCCTTGTCTCTTGGAAGAGATCCCACAGAATACTCCCAGTCTGATTATTTCTGATAGCGAAGCTGATGATAAAGAATCTGATGATGATGAAGATTCTGACGCAGATGAAGAAGGGAACAAGTCTGATGAAGATGATGTAGGATCAACTAAGAAGTAGTCTTTGTTTCTTTCTTTGATCCTCTGTAATACTTGTACATTTATTCCTTCTTTATGTATATTTGTATTTCTTTCATTTTGACCTGCATTCATTAAAACAATTCTTCCTTGCAATACAGTTAATCAATATAATCATTAATTTTTGAATTTTTGTATAAATCTATCATATGGAGACAAATAACATTTTATAATTTCAGTCATTCCCATACTTTCCTCTGTTATTTGTATCCAAATGAGAGATTTTATAAATTTTTCTTATTTTATGCCTGAATTTCGCAGTAAATATGTATAATTTCGCAATCTTATGCGAAGTGAATTTTGATTCTTTTCAAAATCTCATTCCTGTGTGGTCTTATTTTACCTTCCTAATTAAAGGTCTTATTATGCCACCTCTTGTCATTGCGACAAAATCGCAGGACGTCCTTGCACTTTCATGCAAAAACCCATTGATCTTGCTTAACTTTTTCTTTTGTATTATGGCCTCTTCAGGAATGTTGCGACAATATGACAGGCCTAAATATTCTTGCGAAAATAAAGCCCCATGACATTGTCGTCTTGCGACGAAATCGCGGGAAGTCTTCGCAATTTCATGCGAAAACCCATTGATCTCGTCTTATCTTTTTCTTTTGTATTATTGCCTCTTCAGGATTGTTGCACAAATATGACAAGCCTTAATACCCTTGCGAATAAAAAGCCTCGTGACATTTGCGTCTTAAGACACTTATCAACTCCCTAATGGAGGGTGCCACCCTTATCTCCCCCCTGGTTGCCTCTTCAAGGAGGCGTACTTCTACCATACAAGGTTATCTCCTCCCATCCAGTCTTAACAACAACCAGTTGTTTTCGCAGCCTCTTATCCCTTTTACCTATAGGGCTTATGGTTACGAGACTGCACCATAAGTGGGGTTTTCTTCAGGCCGAGTGCAGTATAAGCCAAGACTTGTCAAGAATGGTAAAGTACGCTTCTAACGTCCCTGGCACTCTTGACTCAACCGTGTACCTCGGCGCCTTGATCAGATTTGCACTCCTTGAGAGAGTTATTATTACCTTAGTCGCCCAACCTAAGTCATATGCTTAAGCTGAGAATCCAAGGTGCCTCTCCCGGATGGGCTTTATTGACCCCAAATCTCCATGACTCAGGTTCCGGTGGCGGTGTAGCCTTTCCCTGAGCCATGCAACAGGTACCCCCTTATATGACGTACTTTAGGTCTTACATTTCCCTCTTGCGAAATTGTATTCGCGAACTAAGGTGTACGCCATAAAGGTTCGCCCCTTTCTCTTTTGTCATTTTTCTCTGATTGTCTTCTGTAAAATTCATTATCTCTGCGAGAGTCTCGCATATCATCATATTGTACTTGCATGTCGCAATCTCAATTTTGTCATTCAATAAAATGTATTATTGAGAATTTTACTTATTGCGAGAGCGTCGCAACAACTTAATCATTCATACATTTCTTGTTTTTATTACCTTTGTCATCCTCTGTTTTTTTTATTATTTTCTGCTACTGCTTCCTTGGTAGTGATATGTTCATCAATTTTATTCTGAGCTAGCATTAGTTTCGCAACATTTCTTCTTCTTTTCTTTCGATTGCATCTACCATCAACCTCTCACTTCTTTGTGTCTCTTTGATTTTGTGTTGCCAATTTTCCTTCTTGTTTGCTCTTCCTTCGCAAGATTCTATTTCAGTTTCGTAACATCTCTTTCCTTCAACCCAATCTCCCTTTATAATTCCTACACCGCTGGGGTGAGGGAATTTGATGCATTGGTGGAAAGTTGAAGCTACACCTAGAATCCCATGTATCCAAGGTCGACCAATTAAGGCATTGTAGGGTGATTCTACATCAACGACACAGAATAAGATTTCAGAAGATATTCCCTTCAGTGGAATTCGCATAGTAAGCTCCCCTTTAGGCTTGTTAGCAGTACCATTAAAACCATATATCTTATATGTTTATGGTATAAGATCATCATCTCTTCCTCCCATAGTTTTGTAAGTATGATAAAATAAGATGTTCACAGAGCTTCCAGTATCGATTAGAATTCTATTAATTGCCCATGAATCTTCAGCTTCATCATCCTCATCTTCTTTCGGTTTTGGATTAATTTCTAATTTTACTACCAACGGATTATCATGCACTTCTTCACCTTCGGGAATTTCTTCTGCGGTAAAAGAAATGATCTGTTTCTGCCATTCCTCTAGTGGCGAGATTTTCGCAATATTCATAATTTCTCTTCTATCATTATCTCTTGCGAACACTCTACTCAAAACATTGTCATGAAAATCTTCGATTGTATTATATGAATGTGCGATAGAGTGACAGAATAGATTCTTTGTTTTTGCACCAACTTTTATGAAGAATGTTTCCTTCTTTTTCATCGTGTTTACTTTGTGATGCTATGGTGGTGGTGGCAATGGTTGAGATTGTGGGTGCCCTACTAAAAAGTGGTTTAGTTTTCCTTGATCTATCATTCTCAGAATAATTATTTTTACATTTATGCAATCATTTGTTGTATGTCCATGAAAATGATGATAAGAACAAAACTCACGGCTTCTATGGTTTGGAGGTGGTTTCGTTCCCATGTTCCATGGTGTTGGTATATTCTCCATCAAAATTATAGCTTCACATATTTTCTCCACACTTGCATTAGAGGTGGAATCTTGATTTCTTCCCATACTACCTTGTGACCTCCTTGTCCTCTATTATAGTTTTGTCTTTGACCTCCATAAGTTTCTTGTGGTTGATCAAGTCTTTGAATCTTGTTATTTCCACCAAGATTGTAGAAATTTCTTTCTCTTTCATACTCCTCTTGATCTCGGGTTCCCATAGCCACCAGTTTCTGTTGATTGTTACCCGTCACCTTCTCTTGTTGTACTTGCGAAGTATTCGCTACTGTGTTTATTAGCTTGGGTAATAAGCTTGCATTCGCTGTTTGTGAGCTGGTGTTGGCAACTGGATATGATTCCATTTCATTTTGACTTTCCTCTAGAGCAATGTATTCTTCTTGAAGTTCTCGCAATTCAGTCATTGTGATCGTATTCTTGACTCTGAAAATTTGGACATACAATAGGTTTGTTGCAAACATAGCATTGATAAATGATAATATAAGATATCTCTCATCTACACGTCCAGCCATTTCGCTACACATAGTTCTCCATATTTTAATCAGGTGTTTCAAACTTTCGCCAATCCTCTGTTTTAATCCGAACACGTCTTCTATACCAGGTCGTGAAGAATTATTAATTATATATGCCCCTAGGAATGCAGTCTGAAAATGATTGAAGGATGTTATTGTATTCTTTGGTAGACCTTAGAACCATTTTAACGCCTCCCCTGTTAAGCTGGATGCGAAATACTTGCATAATACAGCATCATGATTTTCCAATTGCAACATGCACCTCACGTAGGCTTTAATGTGTTGAATTGCACAAGTTGTTCCATCAAAAATGCTGGTTAATGCTGGTAAATTGCATTTCGGTGGTATTCCTTCTAAATGTACTTCCCTTGTAAATGGAGTTTTCGCAGCTTCTTCTATAGCTTCATCCAATTGTCTTCTGCCTACTTCTCCTCTATTATTTAGCGTTCCTCTCATTTCTTCTAACTCTTTCAAGATTTGTTTATTTACACCTGAATTTTGATCTATTGGTCTTTTTAATTTCGCCTCACTTATTCTGCGTTCATGTCTTTCTTCTCTCGCGAAATTTTGCATTTCTTCTGCATTATCCTCATCTCGTCTTCTTCTGTGTGTTTCTTCTTCATCTCTATCTTGAATTCGCAAATGATTATGTCTCTCATTTTCCCCTTCATGATTTTGTTCATTTCTTATTAATTCCATTCGTTGTCTTTCATCCATCCTCTTTATTTTATCATAATCTTCATTGATATTACCGTTATTCCTCGATTGTCGTGATTGTTCTGGCGAATTTTCTCCTGAAGCTCTTGTTCTTCCATTTCCGCTCTCAATCTTTCACGTTTGCAAATTAAACGTGCTTGTTCAACATAATGTCTTTCAATTTCTTCTTCAATCGTCTATTGATTTCTTTGAGTTTCTCTTTCATGTAAAATTCTTCTTCCTTCCTCTCGATTTCCTTCGCCATCTTGGTCATTTCGTCCCTGACGTTGTCCGTTTTCTTGATTTTTACCATTTTTCCCATCATCAAAAGTTTCATTTTGTGGAACGTAACGATCATCAGTTCTTTCTCTATTTTCACGATATTCTTCGTTAGGATTTGATATTTCTTCTTGAATATTGTTTCAAGCATTAATTGTGGGTGAGTTTCGCCTCATTTCTCTTCTAGTCGATCTTGAATATGATTTTGTAATACTTCTCGATCTTCTACTATGTAGTCTCATATTTTCCATCCTCAATTCGTGATTTTGCCTTGTTAGATTTGCACGTTCTTCTGCCTCAGCTCTTCTTTCTTCATGTATTCTTCGTCTCAAAGTTTCTAACGCTCCAATTTCCTCATCTCCATGAATTATTCTTTCATCTGCTTCTTGATTTCTCTCTACCTGTCTATGGTTTCTAGTTTGCTGCTCTTCTTCTACTTCTTCTGCGGAATTTGATTGCTAAGTGTGTATACTCACCCTATCGTAATCTATATTCCTTCCTTGTACTAGTGTTTGTTGAACTGGTGGTTGAATTTGATTTTCTCCATTATTTCTCATTCTATTAGATTCTCCCATCTCACTTCTTTCTCTTCTAGCAATTCTCTTGCTTCTTCTAACAGTAGTTGGTTGTTCTGATGTATTTCTTCTCCTAGCCATTTCTTCAATGTTAACAAATTGCAAGAAATTATGTAAAATTTTTAATCAATCACTCCAAATTTTCAAAAATCTCAATATTAATCTTCAATTTTTTCTAGAATAATCTTCGATGTGTCCCTATTTCTAGCGTCATTATGTAGTTGCAGGAAATCCTACACTACACCCCTCATATGATTTCATTAATACTCAACTCATTTTTAGATTTACAATCTTAATATTATTGATGAATCTTTGAATATTCTTACAAGAAAAGATAAAGAAATCAAGAATTTGCTCTAGACTTTCTCTCTCCTATTTACTTGTTTCTTTCTCAAAAAAGAACTCTCCCTTTCTTCTCAGTAACGACTATTTATAGGGAAATACATAGTGGATGACAGCTAATCTCTCCTTTATTTTCGGATATGGCTTGCGACATTCTCGCAACCTTACAAATGTTAATCTCGCAAACTCTCTAATTTTCGCAGGGTCATCACATCTTTCTCATGATTTTAGCTGACGTAGTTTGTTATATCGTTTTTGAAATAATTCTGCGACGTTGTTGTGTTGTGTTGTTGATAATTTCGCTGAGATATTACAGTTGCGAGATTATGATCCTACAGTATAAATTCTTGTGCTGCTGATAAAAGCATTCCCTGTGTTTATAAGACTATTTCTGGAAAATCTAAGTCTAGAAAATGGATTCCTCTCTATCCTGATCCTCTTGAACCAGTTGCAAGAGGTCCTAGATTTAGTCCTCAGAAAAACCCTTCTGACGGATATGTTAAACAATTTGTGTCTTACCCTTTTGGGATGAGTGTCAACTGAAGAAAGGCAAAGAACACAAAGATCAATCTGTGAAATGATACGTACAACTCCTTTCTCAATAATCATAGAGGGAATATTTCTCACTCTATCACCTGATTTCAGGTACTCTTTTTCTTTGTGTCTAGCTTGAGAGATGCAAGGATAATTGTTGGGAAATGCTCAAGTAAGTATGTTGTACACTATTTGTTTTCTTTGTATTTCTGTACCACCGGTCCACGAACGTTCGCGTCTTATTGTGAGTTCATAGGGTTTCCAAAAACAAGAGTTTCCTTCTCCTGTTTACATACACATATATATTTCTCTATATTGTGTCCTTCCATCCCTAACAAAAATTATGGAGAACTCTGCATCTTAAGAGATTGTGCATCTTGATATGGAGGAAGACGCTCAATGACCTCAAGAGGTGGTTCTTAAGAAGATGCTTGAAAGAAAGAATCACAACTCCTGGGTTGATGATTCTGTCAAGGATTTATCTCGTTTTCAGAACGATTCAAAGGTCGAGTTTGCTATTCTTCAATTGCAAATAAACCAACTCCTAGTTGGTCAGGCCAGAATCCTTGTTAATCAGAATATTCTGATACGGAAACAAAAGAAGCTCATCATGGATTGTGTCAAAGCTAGACAGCTTGCTAGGGTTGTTGATCGTAAAGTTGGTGTTCTAACTCACGAACATGGTGTATCTACGGTCAATAGAGTAAAGGAAATCAGTGACACCTTCTTTGATGGATTCATTGAAAGATATGAAGTTCTCAATGAACTCTAATTTTTCCTTTAGTTTGCCTAGTAAATCTTCTATTTTCCTGTTTTTGTTAAAAGAATAACTAGAGTTTGGAATAGCCATTATTGTGATTACACATAGATATGTCCAACGTTTTCATCTTTATGTTTTTTGATTTATTGGTTTAAATTCTAAATTTGTTTGGAAGATGATTTTTGCAGTATTAATCTTTATGGTTTTATATATTGCAATATTGTTATGGGATATGTGTGTTTACGTCCGTGAACTATGATTGTCCCATATCTTGTCAAAAGTAAAGTCTTTCGTATGTCGATATGCATGTATTGATAAAAGAATGAATAGCCTTTTGACAAATATAAAAGTTAAGCCTATTATGTCAATTATTGATGGAAGATATGTTAAAATCTTTTGTTTGCAAGGATTATGTCTATTGAATGTCGTTATGCGAATAGTGATGGAAAATAGAATGAATCCTTGTGTATTCCGCAGTATTGATCTTCCCTGATCCATATTTTATGTATTACTGTGAGGCTCCGTAAAGTGTCTTATGTTAAGCACTAAAATGACCAAGTTGATTATTTTTATGATTAGCTTAGTTGTTGTTCCACGAGATACTTTATGTCGAGCATATTCAACTTAGTTGTTGCTCCGTAACTTAGCTAAATTAATCATCTTGTTTGGTTATTTAGTTGTTGCTCCGTAAGTCTTCTTATGATGAGCATGACCAATTAAATTGATTACTTTTGTGATTAGTTTGGTTGTGTATTTTGATTAGATTAATTATGGGTTCTCTTGTCATTAATCTAATTGTATATTTTTGAGTCTCCATAAGTTTACTTATGTTGAGCATTTTTCGATTAAATTAATCATGGGTTCTCTTGTGCTTAATTTGATTGAGTATTTTGGATTCAAATTCATACCCGTATGTGATTTGTTATGTCCAAAGAAATCCTTCTTTTCTTTCGAAATTAAGGTCGCTCTTGTTGTTCCTTTGGGAATGACATTTTATGGGGGAAAGTTATTAATTGAACTTGTGCTTAATTGCCTAATCAACGTGGGGAGTGCGGCTGTGGAATATTATAGGGGTTATCTTGTATCTTTATAAACTCCTTGATGAATGCATTTAGCTTCGGCTTTATGATTGCATCTAAATAAGATGATATGTGTTTCTTTCTTTTGGTCATGAAATGTCTCTTTCGGAAATTTCATTAGGATCCTGTTCTTGTATCTTTGCCAATTTTATTGACAAAAAGGGGGAGAATTAATATGTAGTTCACACTACAAATACATATGGTTTTCGGATCATTATGTAAGGGGAAGTGGTTTCCATGTGAGATGGAGTATTGACTAAGGGGGAGTGATACATATCACCATAGTATTATTGTTGAAGTTGTGATACAATTGAACTTTGATGTTGTGTAACGATACTATGACATTGTATAACAATGATTGAGAACTCTTGTTTTCTCGTTGTTATAGCTATGGATTTTCAACAACGATGATGCTGAACTTACAACCTTTGGGATCATTGGAGTACTTGGAAGTGACGAAGATTTCGAGTAATGTTGAATACTAGACATGTGGAATAAGAGATACAAAAGTTAAGTTATTTATTTTTTGTATTCCATATGTATTGATAGTTTTGTCACTAAAATTGACAAAGGGGGAGATTGTTAGAGCATTGCTCGGTCGAACTCGCATGAGTTGCTATCTCAAGCATGTTTGTCAATGTTAGTGATCAAAACTATAAGTCTTGATTTCTAGTTTACTATAGCTAAGGTCTCGGACTAGGATAGAAAGTGTAGTTGAGCTCAAGAACTCCATGGCAATCATCATACAAGACGAAGGACTACTCAAGGAACCGTGGATCTTCATAGACTAAAAGGTATGTGGAAACTTGAACTTATCTATAACTCAAAAGTCTATTTATCTCCTATCTTGAGACAAAAGTCGTTTTGCTATATAGACTTAGATTATACACGTTTGCTATTTCGAGCCGAGTTTATCTCGTCTATCGAATATCAATGTCCTCTAAGAATGTTTGAATGATTGAAATGAGAGTATAGATTATATAACCAATGGAGGATATAATCATTGTTGTGGAAACACATATATGTATAAGTCCTTATTTCTTGAACCGAAGTTTGCGAACTTTGTTGATCAAGAGAACCAGAATGGTGGCGTGAGCCAAGTCCGCGAAATCAGTCCGTGAACTGGCGGAAGTTCTCGTCCCCAGAAATTCTGCTGGAGTTTGTGAACTCCGTCCGAGAACTTAAGTCTGCGAACTTGAGTAGGTTATATCTAAAACCGATGTTTGTGAACTTATTCTTATATAAACTAAGGAATGCAAATTGCAAACTATGGCTATATAGTTCATGAACCGATTCGAGTGAATCAAATCGTTTTTGCTTCAATTGTGTCTTGTGTAGTTACACAAGATTTCCTTGCAATTGAACAACTCTCTAACTAGTTCATTTGAGCCACTTGAACTAGTTATGGTGAAGAAGAATATGGTTGATATGAAAGTGATCATATGGCTAACCATTTGGTTGACTATTCCGCAATATCTTTTTTCGCTGCGTCGATTAAGATTATTGTGAGGTGATTGATAATACTAGGCTGTTCTTCGGGAATATAAGTCTGGTTTATCAATTGGTTCCTGTTCACCTTGATTTATCAAAATACGGAACAAAACTCGTAGGTATATTCGTGGGAGACGGATTTATCTATTACCGTAGACTTTTCTGTATGATACAAATTTGTTTATTAAAGTCTTCGATTTTGGGTCGTAGCAACTCTTATTTATGGGTGAGATCAGCTAAGGGAATCAAGTACGTAGCATCCTCCTGGGATCAGAGATGTAGGAGCATAACTGTACCTTGGATCAGTGTGAGATTGATTGGGGTTCAAGTACAGTCCGGGCCGAAGTTAATTTGGAGTAGGCTAGTGTCTGTAGCGGCTTAATACAGTGTGTGTTCAATCTGGACTAGGTCCCAGGGATTTTCTGCATTTACGGTTTCCTCGTTAACAAAATTCTGGTGTGTGTTATTTCTTTTCCGCATTATCTTTTGTTATATAATTGAAATATCACAGGTTGTGCGTTGTTCAATCAATTAGAATATCCGACCTTTTGGTTGTTGATTTAAATTGATTGACACTTGGATATTGGTCTTTGGTACCATCCAAGTTATCTCTCTAGTATTTGATAAAGACTCGCAGATTTCTGTTTGCTCGAGTATATATCAAATCGATTAGATTGAGATATAAACTATTTGATATACTTTTTGTCTAGATTGAGTCTGACTGTCTAATTGATTCTCTAGAAAGTATATTGGAGTTTGTCCATACAGATTGCTAAGCGAAATATTGGGTGACATTGTTGTACCCCCACTTTTTCAAAGATAAATAATATAACGCGGAACGCAAACACCAGAAATTTTGTTAACGAGGAAATCACAAAAGCATAAAAACCCCGGGACCTAGTCCAAATTGAACACCAAATTGTATTAAGCCACTACAGACGCTTGGATACTACCAATTAACTTCGGTCTGGAATGTAGTTGAGCCCGAACTCAGTCTCCCGCTGATTCAAGTACAGTCGTGCTCCTTACGCCTCTTGAATCCCAGCAGGACTCCGCACAATTGATTCCCTTATAAGGAGTCACACCAACTAAGAGTTGCATCAACTCAATTGAAGACTTTAAACCAAATCTGTCTCCTACAACTTAAGCCTATTATTGATTTCCTGATTTACGATCTAAACGGATGATCAGATCAAACGAAAGATCCAGGTGATGGAAATCGATAGCAACTTGACAGAAGTCTGCCTATCCTCAAAATCCGGACTTATGCAACCAGAAGTGCAGCCTAGATTATTATTCACCTCACAAGTATAAAACTTGTGGAATCACAAAGTTTGAGACGAAGAGAACTTTGATGATTACTATCTATCTTGATCGATGCAGCAAGGCTTTACAAAAAATCAAGATCAGGATACTCGAGTTATCAAGATAAAATATAACTGGACCTGGCTTCACGAATCCCAATGAAGTCTTTATAGTCGCTGAACCCTAAAAGGGTTTGTGGAGAGGATGACTCTAGATACAACTAGGACATACCAAAAAGTAGTGTTAGGATTCAAAGATCCCAGTTTCCAAGAGTTCCCCTTATATAGACTTCAAAGCCTAGGTTGCTTTAGGTTTAAGCTAAGATAGCTTTGGAACCAAGCAAATAATATTCATTGTTAGATGAAAGCTTTGAATCTAATTCATATAAACAAGATATACACTCTGGTTAGGTAAACCGTAACCGAACCGTGTATAAAGGATATGTCCAACAGGGTTAGCTGAAACTAGCCGATTTGAACTTAAAAGCTTAACACTCATTTTCATGTTCACAACGACATAAATCTTGAGTCACATTTATGTGATCAAATGAGTCTAGTGTTAAATAGAGAACTGATCAAATGTAAATTATCTCATAAAAATAATTTAATCGCAATTGAATCATAATCGACATATTTTGTAAATGTACAAGGTATAAATACTTAAATCGTTCGTGAGTGGCTGAGTCACAGTACGCGGACCGGTTTTCAAACTTATAAGCAATTACCGAGTTCCGGAGTTGACAGAACTTTTCAGTTCACATACCGGTTTGCAAACTAAGCTGCAACTCAAAGTTCCGCAGTCTACATAAATTTTTAGTTCACGTACCGGTTTGCAAACTTAAGACTTTTACCGGTTCCGGAGTTCACAGAATATTTCAGTTTGCGTACCGGTTGGGGTACTAAACGGGTTATAGAACATAGAATTGTATTGGCTCGCATACCGTTTTGAATTTTAACCCGGTTCCCTTACCACATTTTAACCCGGTTCCCTTACCACAGTTCCAAAATGGTTTGTATACAAATATACATACCTATTCGGTTCATGAAACAAATAGATTTTCACATGATATGCATACGAGTATGCTTATCACACAAATCTGAAAGTCGATATATAGCTACTCCGTTACGTGTACAAATACATGTAATACGACTTTAGACATATAACAGTTTTTCCAGTTTGTAAGACTGATAACACTGTCTTGTTCCGAATATAGTAGTTCAATATTTCTCTAAATCAATTAAAACATTCCTGAATAACATCAATGACACATATCACTGTTCCAGGCTATTTTTGAATGATAAACTTGAATCATGATTTGGTTCTGAACAATAAATTGTTCTCCGTTGAATTTGATCAAGTATGAATAAATGTTCATTAAGCTTAGTCGTTATATTTCGACAAATTCGTAAACTAAATAATTAGTTCTCGACTCGAAATTCTTGTCTATGCAAGCTAGTCTAATTAGTTATGCGACAATCGTCTCAAAGATAGAAAAGTGATTATAACTTGAGAAATAGGTGGTTCATCTTCACTTACCTTTTGTTGATGAAGTTCTCCAAAATCTTCCATTGATCTTCGCCTTCAAACGGTAGAACGCAAATGACGACTGTCTCATTTTTCAACTTCACTATCCTAGACCGAGACTTAACTAATTGTAGGATTGAAATCAAGATATAGTTTTGACAACTAAATTTGACAATAAGCTTGATATAGCAACACTTGTGAGTTCGACCGAGCAATGCTCTAACAGTCTCCCCCTTTGTCAATTTTAGTGACAAAACGATTAATATATATGGATAACAAAAATAAAGTTTCGAAAAACTCCTCGATCCACCATGTCTTCTTGATTTCCTTGGTTTCTCCAATTCTCCTTGAACTCTTCGTTATTTCAAGTTGCAATGATTTTGAACGTGTTCAACTCAACATCCTTGTTGTTGAAGAGCCGATTCTATAGCGATAACAACTTTTTGAAAATAAATATTCTCAATTGTTGTTATACAGAAACATAGTATTATTATCTTCTCTCCAAAGTTCAATTGCATCTCAACTCTGAAGTAATATTGCGGTGATATGTTTCTCCCTCTTAATCAATACTTACATCTTTTGTATTATAGGTAAAACTTATTTCTTAAATGATCCACCCCCCCTTACATAATGATTCGTAAACCACATGTATGTAGTATGAAACTACTAAATAATTCTTCCCCTTTTTGTCAATAAAATTAACAAAAGTACGAAAATAGCGTGATCATAATGAATACATCCAAAAGATATATCAAGTTTTAAGGAAGATGGAGATACTACATAATAACATAGTTAAAATGTAATTCCTCATATCAACTTATTTAGATGATATCACATAGTAATAATTACTTAGCGCTCATCCTAGGAGATTAAAAAGATACAAGCATCCCCTTTATAATTCCGCAGTCACACTCCCCACAAAGATATAACAATTAAGCACAAGTTCATTTAAGAACTCTGCCCCATTAAATGTCATTCCTAAGAAAACAAACTGAGTGGCCTTTCTTTTGTGAAAAAGAAGGATTTTGCCGGACATATCACAAGGATTTGTATCCATAGTATCAACATAAATTAATCTCAAGGCCGGTTACGAACAAAGAGACAATTTTACTCGATTTTATTCAACTTAAGAGAATCTTATGGAGTGTGTCAAGCAGCGAAACACAAAAGTGTGATCACAAGAAGATCAATACTACGAGAAAAATCTCAAAGAATTTGTTCTATTTTCCGTTATAAAAACATAATAGATTTAACTTCTGAGCATATATGAAATATTATTCACGAGAACGTAAAGGCACAAATATTTCATAAGAATTTTGCAATAATTAAACCAATAATGATCAGATATTGCAAATTCATCTTCCAACAACTCTAGAATTTAAATAAATAAATCTAAAAACATGTGTTAGAGCACTGCTCGGTCAAACTCGCAAGCGTTGCTATCTCAAGCTTGTTTGTCAAGTTTAGTTGTTCAAAACTATATACTTGATTTCTAGTCTACTTGTAGCTATGTCTCAGATTAGGGTTGAATGTGTAATTGAGCTTTAGACTTCACGACGTTCACCAATTGAAGAAGAAGATCTCCTGAGGAGCTTGGAGGAACTTCATCAACAAAAGGTATGTGGAGACTAAAACTTAATTATCACTCAGAAGTCTATTATATTATATCTTATAATGAGGCTAAGTCGTATAACTATATATACTTTTACATTATACACATTTGATATTTAGGTCTGGAACTCTTGTTTGTGTACCTAGTAGGCGAACGGATTTACCTGAGAAGTTACAGAACTCTTATTTCCGTACCTAGTATACGAACGGGTTTACCTGAGTTGGGTCCGGGACAGTTGTTCGCGAACCGGGTTTGCGAACAGCTTGACTAGGCCAAGGTCTGGAGCTGCTGTTTGCGTACCTAGTTAGCGAACACAGTGGTGAAGTTCTAGAATTGGTTATGTACGATTCTCATACTCATGAACTAAAACATTTATGATTTAAGGAATGCAAATTAATTTTGCAAACCGTGGCTTAATGTTCATGAATTGATTCTTGTATAAGTACTTTGTATTATTATGAATCAAACCGATTTTGATTCAATTTGTTCATATATATTTCTATGATACAGTGAACAATTGAACAGCTCTAATGAAACACAATTAGATTCATTTGATTGTCTATCATGATTGATTGGTCTTAATTTTTGATCTAGAAGTGTTAGATGAATACGGCTAAGACAACAGTGTTCAAATGGCTAACTTCGGTTAAATGTTATTGAGCCAACTCAATATACACGTTTAGGTACGATGACTCATATATAAATATAAGTATATTTCATTTGTGTGTAACAAGCTAAGACCATCAAACGGTGGAGATTGATTGCTTAATTTCTAAGCAGACTTAGCTTGAATCTTAAATCAGGAGTTCATCTAATGGTGGATATTGAATGTTTTGTTACTAAGCTATCTTAGGTTTGATTGAAAGCAACCCTGATTTGAAAGACTATATAAGGGAGAACTCTATCAACTAAAAAACCTAATCCCGACACTATCATGTGTCTTAGTTACAAACTAGAGTCGATTCTGCTTTAACCTAGGTTTTCCAAAACCATTATTAGGTTAACGACTTGAAGACTTCAATTGGGATTCGTGAAGCCAGATCCAACTATTTTCTTTATAGTTGCGTATTCTGATCTTACTTGTTATATCATATTGAGTTTTATCTTCTCTAAGATTTACTCGAGATTTATCTCCGATAGGTAAGATATAAAAAGTAATCACAACAGTTCTTCGTCTCAGACTCTTGTGATTCCGCAATAACTTCTTTCGTTAATCAATTAGGTTATTGTGAGGTGACTAATATTTCTAGGCTGCTCTTCGGGAGTATAAGACCAGATTATTAGTTCGTTCCTGTTCACCTTGATCTTTGTATCAAAGGACGGAACAAAAATCGAATAAAGAATAGACATATCTGTGGGAGACAGGTTTGTTTATTAGTATTCGACTTTGGGTCATAGAAACTCTTAGTTGTGGGTAAGATCAGCTAAGGGAATCAAGTGCGGAAACACTACAAATACATATGGTTTACGGATCACTATGTAAGGAGGAGTGGTTTTCATGTGAGATAAAATATTGACTAAGGGGGAGTGATACATATCACCATAGTATTGTTTTCAAAGTTGTGATACAATTGGACTTTGATGTTGTGTAATAATACTATGACCCTGTATAACAATAATTGAGAACAATGATTTTCTTATTGTTATAGCTACGGATCTTCAATAACTATGATGTTGAGTTGAACACGTTCACTGGAGTACTTGGAAGTGACGAAGATTTCGAGTAATGTTGAAGAACCAAGGAAATCAATCATTTGGATGAGAATCTACAAAGTTTATTTATTTTGTAATCCATATGTATTGATAGTTTTGTCACTAAAATTGACAAAGGGGGTGATTGTTAGAGCACTGCTCGATCGAACTCGCAAGCGTTGCTATCTCAATATTGTTGTCAAGTTTAGTTGGCAAAACTATAAGTCTTGATTTCTAGTCTACTTATAGCTAAGTCTTGGATTATGATAAAAAGTGTAGTTGAGAATTAGACTTCACGGCGTTCATCGATTGAAGACGAAGAACTACTAAGGGAGCTTGTGGAACTTCATCAACAAAAGGTATGTGAAGACTTGAACTCATCTATCACTCAAAAGTCTATCTACTCTATCTTCTATTTGAGAAAAAAGCCGTATAGCTATATAAACTTCGATTATACACATTTGATATTTCGAGCGGACTTTAACTCGCTTACATATTTCTCGAAATATGTGTTGGTAAGCTTTCGCTTTAACCAAGTTCATCTTATATTCTTGAAGAAAGTCAAAAGATGATCATGTGAAAATCGCCCGGTAACATCTCACATGATTTGTGTTAGACAGTCATTTGATGTAGACTTGGAATGTTTTGTATTGATCATTGGATCACTTGAAAATTGCTTTGAAGCTAATAGTTTGTGTGAGACATCTATTGTCGTCTTCTAAGAATGTTTCAATAATTTTAAATGGGAGTTTAGAACAATTAAGCATGATTGGATTTAACACAGTATGCGTACTTGTATGCTAACTGTTCCAAGTCCGGGAACCATAGTATGCATACCCGTACGCGTACTGGTTGTTTAATGAAAGTCCGAGAACTTAGTATGCATACCCGTATGTGTACTGGCGTAAAGTTCATGTCCGAAAATTCAACTGAGTTTGGAGGTATGCGTACCCGTTCACATACTGGCGAACCCAAACTAAGTCCGGCCACTTAGGTATGCATATTCGTTTGCATACTTGAGTAGGTTATGTTCTGAATCGGGTTGTTCATGAACTAATACATTTATATATTAAGGAATGCAATCTTTTGTAAACCGTGGCTATAATGTTCATGAATTGATTTGAGTGAATCAAAATCGATTTTGTTTCAATTGTGTCTTGTATGCTTCTATGAGAATATAAAAAATTGAACAACTCTAGAACTAGATTTATTTGAGTCATTTGAACTAGTTATGGTTAAGATGAATAAGGTTGATATGAAAGTGTTCGTATGGCTAACTTCGGTTAACTATTGTTGAGCCAACAAGGTGTACACGTTTAGGTACGGTTACTCATATCTAAATGAAGTCACTTTTCGTTTGTGTGTAACAAGCTTAGTTCGATCTAACGGTTGAAAGATATTAGCTTGAGTCTAATCAGGTTTTCATCTAACGGTGAATATTGAATGTTTTGTTACCAAGGTAACATTGATTGCAAACCCTGATTTGAAGAATATATAAGGGAGAACTCTAGCAACTGGGAAACGTAATCCCCACACCTCCTGTGTGATACTAGTTGCGACTAGAGTCGATTTTCCTTAACCTTAGGTTTTTCCAAAACCCTGTAGGTTAACGACTTAAAGACTTCATTGGGATTGTGAAGCCAGACCCAACTATTTTCGCTATAGTTGTGTGTTCTGATCATGTTGTATTCTATCGTATTGAGTACTATCTTCTCTAAGATTTGCTCGAGATTTAATCTCCGATAGGCAAGATGTTAGAGCACTGCTCGGTCAAACTCGCACACGTTGCTATCTCAATCTTGTTTGTCAATGTTAGTGATCAAAACTATAAGTCTTGATTTCTAGTCTACTTATAGTAATGTCTCAGACTAGGATAGATTGTGTAGTTGAGCATTAGACGTCACAGTGTTCATCATTTGAAGACGAATAACTACTAAGGAGAACTTGTGGAACTTCATCAACAAAAGGTATATGGAGACTAAAACTCATCTATCACTTGGAAAGTCAATTTCTACTCTATCTCTTATATTGAGACAAAAGTCGCATTACTATATAGTATTTGATTATGCACATTTGAGATTTCAAGCTGAGTTTAACTCGCTAACATATTTTTCGAAATATGTGTTGGTAAGCTTTCGCTTCAACCAAGTTCATCTTATATTCTTGAAGAAAGTCAAAAGATGATCATGCGAAAATCGCCGAGTAACATCTTACATGGTTTGTGTGATACAATCATTGGTATAGACTTGGAATGTTTCGCAATGATTATTTCAATAACTTGAAAATTACTTTGATGTTAATAGTTCGTGAAAACAGCTACTGTCATCCTCTAAGAATGTTTCAATGATTGAAATAGAGTTTAGAACACTTAACCATTATTGGATTATAAACATAGTATGTGTTCTTGCATATATGTGATCTGTGACAGGAACTATAGTATGCATACCCGTATGCACACCTGTTAGTTGTGAAATTCCGAGTGCCTAAGTACACATACCCGTACGCGTACTGGCGAAGGGTTTGGGTCCGGGAATTTATGTTGTGTTTGGAAGTATGCGTACCCGTTTGCATACTGGCGAACCCAAACTCAGTCCGACTACTTAAAGTATGGGTACCCGTTTGCATACTTGAGTGGTTAAAGTTCTAAAATCAGTTTGTTCATGAACTAATACATTTATATAATAAGGGATGCATTCTATGCAAACTGTGACTATAATGTTCATGAATTAATTCGAGTGAATCAAACCGATTTTGCTTTAACTGTGTTCTTTTATAATTCTATGAGAATATAACAATTGAAAAACTCTATAACTAGTTTCATTTGAGTCATTTGAACTAGTAGTGGTTAAGATGAATAAGGTTGATATGAGAGTGTTCATATAGCTAACTTCGGTAACTACTGTAAAGCCAACCTAGTGTACACATTTAGGTACGATTATTAAAACCTAAATGAGGGTACATTTCATTTGTGTATAACAAGCTAAGTTCGATCTAACGGTTGAAAGATATTAGCTTGAATCTAATCATGTTTTCATCTAACGGTGAATATTGAATGCTTTGTTACCAAGGTAACTTAGATTACAAACCCTGATTTGAAAACTATATAAGGGAGAACTCTAGCAACTTGGAAACCTAATCCCCATACCTTTTATGTGATACTAGTTGCGATTAGAGTCGATTCTCCTTTAACCTTAGTTTTTTCACGAAACCCTGTAGGTTAACGACTTAAAGACTTCTTTGGGATTGTGAAGCCAGACCCAACTATTTTCTCTGTAGTTGCCTGTTCTGATCTTACTTCTACTATCGTGATTGAGTATTATCTTTTCTAAGATTTGATTGAGATTTATCTCCGATAGGTAAGATTAAAAGTAGTCACAAACATCTTCGTCTTATCGTTTGTGATTCCACAGTATCTTGTTTCGCTTCCATACGATTAAGATTATTGTGAGGTGATTGATAACACTAGGCTGTTCTTCGGGAATATAAGTCCGGTTTATCAATTGGTTCTTGTGCACCTTGATTTATCAAAAGACAGAACAAAACTCATAGGTATTTTCGTGGGAGACAGATTTATCTATTTCAATAGACTTTTCTGTGTGAGACAGATTTGTTTATCAAGTCTTCGACTTAGGGTCGTAGCAACTCTTAGTTGTGGGTGATATCAACTAAGGGAATCAAGTGCGTAGAATCCTGTTGGGGTTCAGAGACATAAGGAGCGCAACTGTACCTTAATCAGTGTGAGATTGATTAGGGCTCAACTACATTCCAGTCAGAAGTTCATTGGTAGTAGGCTAGTGTCTGTAGCGGCTTAATACAGTGTGGTGTTCAAAGATGGACTAGTTCCCGAGATTTTTTTTGCATTTGCGGTTTCCTCGTTAACAAAATTTCTGGTGTCTGTGTTATTTCTTTTCCGCATTATATTTTGTTATATAATAGAAATATCACAGGTTGTGTGTTAAGTTAAATCAGTTCTTGAATCCGACCTTTGAGTTGTTGATTGAATTGATTGACACTTGGATATTGGTTTGTGATACCGTCCAAGTTATTTCTCTTATTCAATCGGGATCGCAAATTCCTATTTGTTTGATTGCATATTGAATTGAGAAATTGAGATATAACTCTTTGATATACTTTTCTATAGATTGAATCTGACTGTCTAGTTGATTCTCTTAAAATTATATTGGAGTTTATCTATTCAGATTATCGAACGAAATATTGGGTGTGGTTGTTAGACCCCCGCTTTTTCACAAGATAAAAAGTAGTCATAAACATCTTCGTCTCATCGTTTGTGATTCCACAATATATTATTTCACTACCATACGATTAAGATTATCGTGAGCTGATTGATATTACTAGGTTGTTCTTCGGGAATATAAGTCCGGTGTATCAATTGGTTCCTGTTCAACTTGATTTATCAAAATACGGAACAAAACTTGTAGGTATTTCTGTGGGAGACAAATTTATCTATTCAATAAACTTTTCTGTGCGAGACAGATTGGTTTATCAAGTCTTCGACTTTGGGTCGTAGCAACTCTTAGTTTTAGGTGAGATCAGCTAAGGGAATCAAGTGCGCAGAGTCCTGCTGGGATTCAGAGGCGTAAGGAACGCGACTGTACCTTGATCAGTGTGAGATTGGTTAGGGCTCAACTACATTCCAGTCCGAAGTTAACTTGGAGTATGCTAGTGTCTGTAGCGGCTTAATACAGCGTGGTGTTCAAATCTGGATTAGGTCCCGGGGTTTTTCTGCATTTATGCTTTCCTCGTTAACAAAATTTCTGGTGTCTGTGTTATTTTTTTTTTCCGCATTATATTTGTTTATATAATTGAAATATCACTAGTTGTGCGTAGTCCAATCAATTAGATGATCCAACCTTTGGTTGTTGATATAAATTGATTGACACTTGAACATTGGTCTTTGGTACTATTCAAGTTGTTTCTTATAATAATCAGGCTCACGGATTTCTATCTGTTTGATTTGCTGATTACATTGAGAAACAGAGATATATTTCTTGATTAAGATCGCTTTATTAGTTGATGCTCTCAGAATTATATTGTAGTTAGTCCATACAGATTTCCTAAATGAAATATTGGGTGTGGTTGTTAGACCCCCGCTTTTTCAGTTATTTTCTCACTCAAATCTGCATCTATCTCTCTGGTCTGAACTTGTTCTTTAACCATGCAGCGGATTCAACTCCATTCTTTTGTTTCAACTTCTTTTTCAACTTTTCACTTTCGATAACCCTTTTTATCTTAAATAAGACGGCAAAATCTCTTGCTTCTATAGAGCACTCCCAAGGAGCTTCAGCGTTTTCAAACTTGAACTTATTTGTTTTCTATCGAATGCACTAACAAGCAGCTGCATTGCAAGGTTGATTTTGTTTAACCACTTATCAGTCATTATATTGCTGATGCATTTGTGTATAATGGGTTGAAGAAGTCCCTGAATGGAGAGGCCTTTAGTGCTTTCCCGTTGATTGTCTTCTTTTTATTTTCGGAATCTCCTACTTCAAACAGTTTGTGTAGAAATTTACCTGTATCAACCAACGACATCAGACATGATTTGAACTTGTTTTTGTTCGCCCTTGACCTACCTGCATACGTGTAACTCATTCATTTATTTTTATTTTTAATATATAATGAACTTAATTGTTTTTAATTTGTTTTTTTTACCTTTTAATTATTTCTCTGGTTCGCCATCTGCGGCTACTTTTTCTTGTTCTTTTTCTGATTCTGATTCTACTTCTTCTTCGTCTGAATCTCCTCCTTCTTCTTCTTTTTCAATTACCACCTTTTTCTTTCCTTTACGTACTAGTTCTTCTTCATTTTTCTTCTTCTTCTGTACCTTTGCTTTATTTTCATCATCAAATTTCTTCTTGTTTTCTCTTTTTCGCTTTGTTGCTGGAACTTTCTCAATTTGTTGTGATTTTTCTTCTTCTGAATCTTCTTCTATCTCTTTTGATGGTGGATCATGTTTCTGCTTAGTTCCTCTTTCCACCTGTTGCCTTTATTCTTCCAATAATTTCTTCTTTACCCTCTTCCCCTTGGTACATCTTCTTGAATTTGTTGCGGTTCATCTTCTTGTCGATTTTTCGGATTTAATCGTGGTGATTTCCTCGTTTCTCATCTCATTCTATTTTCAAACAGCAATAACCTAGTCATCATTCAATAATACAACCATAACAGTTATTAAATTTGGATCAACTTCTGAATGTTGATCCAATTAATTGGATCAACTCATGTTGTTGACCCCATTTCACTTGTATAATATTACTTGGTTTTCAGTTTATGACATCAACTCATGTTGTTGATACCATTTTTTTGGATCAACTTATGTTGTTGAACCATGTTACTGGTATAATATGTCACTAGTTTTCAGTTTTATGGCATCAACTACTGTTGTTGACATCTATAACAACAATTACCAGAACTTGTTCATATTTAGGCTTACATGAAAGTTCATTTACAATCAATAATATTAGCATTAACATCAACACAACTGTAATATTATTGATCTGTAACATGAGCATCAACTTTCAACAAATATTGTAGAAGCAACATGATATTTATTGGAGGAATCACACAACATAGTGAACATTAACATGCATTCAGCTCCTATTGTTGACCCCACCTATTTTGTAATATTAGCATTAGCATCAACTGATTGTAATGTTACTATCAACATGATTTGTAATCCGTTCATTCATATACAATCAATTCATTGAATTATAATCAAAATTGAATTCATGAATTCATATTTAAGGAAGTGTTGGTATCTAAATGATTTGACTAACACCCACTCTGCTTGTAATTTGCGATTTTTGGAACTGCATGCACAGGACAATGTATACAATTAAAATCGTGTTAAAAAATTTCTCTTCAACAATGGATTTAGTCATATACAAATTCTGCAGATACGTTGTGTTCCAAATGAGTATCACAGAGTTTCAAGCGTAGTGTTATCTAGTAAAACCAAAACCTAAACTGTACTAGCATTATATCTCTAGTAAAGTCAAACCAAAGGTTTGTGCGATTCCTTCTCAAGTTTGTCAAGCTGAGCCGAGCCGATGGAAGATGTTATTTTGGTGGAGACCCAAGCAAGTTTAAAAATTGTTGAGCCAATGGGAGCCTCGTAACAAACCCAACCAGTGGAATGATGACTATAAAAGAGAAGAATCATACTCATCATTACCTTAATGATCTAGAATGAAGACCAAATCGATCTACGTATACAATATATGAAAAGTATTTGGAACAACTCCCCCTACCCATTTCTCCATTTGTTTGTTCCACCAACGAGGTCGATGAGGATGGAAATTGTGGTTTTCACGTTGCGGTGGAAGAAATCTACTACCAATCTTTTCTACTGATTAAAGTAAAAAATGGCAATTGAAAAAATCAATTCGTTTGAATGAGCTATTGGTAGATAAATAAATGCATTATCTACCGATTAAGTTGAAATATGTCAACAGGAAAACCAAGTTTGAGTCAACAGTAATAGTCGGTAGGTAACTATATAAAATGTATATCTATTGTGCGTGTTTTTCAAGGCACGATTGATATCTGTATAAGGGAACCCCTCTCTCATACTCAATTTATTTGCACCAAAGTTTTCACTTGTGTTCAATTAAGCTTCTCATACCTTCCTCATCCAGAAAAAATGGTTTTTCCTTTTACTAAAGAAGAAGATATTGTTATTTATAGAGCATGCATTGACAAAAACTCATGATATTACGCACTCGCTTAACGAGATGCAACCCCAAGCGTAGTTTAGGAACCGTGCTTTTACCATCTTTGTGGCATCAGATGGTAATCGAATTGGAAGACCGTATATTGACATTAGGAGAAGAAAGAATAAGATCGAGAAACAAATATGTTAAGAGAGCTTTTCCTTGATAGACGTATGAACGACGAGTAAGTATCTTAGTAACTCTTACTCAAATCAACTTTAATTAATACTAACTTATTACTCATTTTTCATTTTCAGACAAATCTTGATGCTCATCCGAATGCGGACCTCTATAACAAAGACTTTGAGCATAATGAAAGTTATAATATCTTGAGAGAATTTTCATGGTTTCAACTAAGGGTGAAAGATTGAAGTGTAAGGCTACGATCTATTTTAGGACTTCTCACTCATTGTAATACTATGTAACTAGGTGTTTTTCTTTAAAGTGTAATGATGTGATCTATGTTAGAGCTTTTATTTTTTTGCAATGTCAAGTTTTTTCCTTTTATGTAATACGAAAATTGCAACCGAAAGTTAATTATTAAATCTTCCTACTAATTTTTAGTAATCAATAGCTTATTATTTATCAATCCTACCAATTAAAGTGAATAATGGCAATAAAAAAGATCGAATTTTTTTTATCTATAATAATCGGTAATTTCATAATATCATTTGACTACCGATTATGAACGTATCCCCAAATATAAATTTCAAAAATTTATAAAAAGTTTCATAATTGGTAGTTTCAGAAAATCACTTAACTACCGATTATGGATGTAACTCCAAATATAAATTTGAATATAAAATTTTGAATTTTTTTATCTTTCACAATTGGTAGTTTCGAAAAATCAATTAACTACCAAATATGAATGTAGCCCGAGAAATAGATTTTTCCCAAACTTATAAATTTCCTAAGTTTTTAGCTTTTAAAATCGGTAGACATGTGGTATGCACTGACTACTGATTAAAATGTAAAAAGTCTATAGAAAAACTAAGCCAGTTCCATCAGCATAACCGGTAGATAATGCATACCACTTATCTACCGATTATGACGTTAAAAGTCTCCAGAAAATCAAGTCTATTCCAAAAAGGAATAAACGGTAGATAATTATCTAATTTATCTGCCGATCATGCTGAAAATTGTCAAACTGAATGACCGAGTATGTTTGAGCAACACCAATCGATAGAGAAGTATAAACTTTATCTACCGACTGCGTTGAAAAATTACAAACATAATTACTTAGGTTGTTTGAGTCGCGTAAAATCATTTCCTCTATTGTTTTTTGGTTTTGTCTTATTAGGATTCATGCAACTTACAAGAACAGATATTATTTACCGATTGTGCTGAAAAAATTCAACAAAATTACTTTGGTTGTTTGGTTCGCATTAAATCATTTCCTTACTTTTTTTTTGGTTTTGCCTTATAAGATTCCTGCAACATATAAGTAATAAAATTTATAGAATCAATATAGTTGGTTTATTAAACACAAACAAAACTGTAATAACACTTTAAAAAAAAATATGAGGGTACAAGATTTTTTAGGCTATGTTGTACTCAATAAAACCAAACGTAAGCCAAATGTAACTAACTTACGGTCGAGTCAAAAACTCGAACCCAGCCGTAAAATTAGTTGGGCAGAAGTTTGATGATTCGTGATTTTCTACGATTGGGTAGACCGAATTGTAAACAAACTACGGTTAGATAATTTTATTTGAAACTTAGACGTAAATCTCCAGAATAAAATTCACTCAGAATTATTTACGGTTGGGATTGTTTCTGAAACGATCCCAACCGTAATTTCCTTACGTTTTCAAACCTAGCCTATATATCACATGTAATTGAATTTTACGGTTAGGAGTTCTCACAAACATAACCATAATACCTTCAGAAACTAAAATTATGGCTGGAAACCCAACTGTAAACCCCACTGCAACCCTAAATTTCAAATTAATTTCTCAATCTAACCTATTTTAAGCACACAAATGCGTTAAAAAAAGGTTTATTGATTAATACCTAACATAAACCATCTGTTCTTGTTGAGGAGTTTGAGATTGTGCGCAGGAAGATTCTTCAATTTCTTGATTCGGTTGTTGATGATGAATTTGATCGTCGGGTGGTTGATTGAGATGTTGATTACCATCACTGCAATCAATTTGCTTCTTCCGCATATTTAATAGAGAATTTTAAGTTTTTCAAATCGCGGATTAACTAAAGAGGATGAAATGAGTTCAAATGAAAAAAGAGGGAATGAGTTATGGTGAAGGAAGGAAGGAAGAGAAAGATGAGGAGAAGAAGAAAAACAGTTTTGTTTGAGTTAGAAATAAAAAAGAATTAAGTGTTGATTTAGTTTTTAAATTATTATTTTCGATGAAGGGTAATTTAAACATTTTTTATTGCATCAAGACACCCCATAACCAATTTTTCAGTCTGATATCATGCATTCAATATATCGCTTCTCCTTTCCCGCATGTTATACATTCAAAGGAACCCTTTCTCTTTCCTAAAAAACCAGAGACGAAAACCCTAAAAACTTGAGCGTCGTTCTGCTCAGATCGACTCCCTTGGAGAAGATATGAACATATCAATTATAACCCTCTACTCTCCTTCCTTTGATCTCTCTATTTTACTTGATTAATCTTGTTTATTGCTTCCTTTTAGTGTTTTTTCGGATTTGATCTTCTTGGTGGTTTTGGATTTTGTTGTTTTCTTTGCTTATTGGACCCATGGATGCTAGAGCAGGGATGGATTGTGACCTTTTGCAAGTTCATTTCCTCTTCCTCAGTGCTAATTTATGAGCAAGATGAATCAACAGCAGCAGCAATTTTATTTTCGTCTTTATCCTCTTCAAAGCTTTGAAGATTTACTCCTCCATCAAAAGCATCTACACCCCCATCTCTCCTTCTGCAACAACAATGGTTTCCAAAGCTCCAGTCACCAAGACACTGATCCAGACTCCAACTCAGATACAGATGCAGATCTATTCAGACCGCTTCCGACCGAGCTAGTCAACAAATCCTGTTTTAGTTTAGTTTTAGTGTGTTATCTTAATACTTCATTAGGAAAAATCATGAAAAATGGATGGATCATTTGCTGATCCTATCAACTTTTCCAAGTGCACTGTTGTTAAACTATTTGGTGTTATCTTCAACATCCCAAACATTGCCATTTAACAGACTTATGAAAAACCTTGAAAAATGGATTGATCAATTGTTGATCCTAATATCCCTGCCTTGTGCAGTCATGTTAGAATGTTTGGATTTGCTCTTAACAACCCAAATATGGCCATTTAACCATGATTTGTATGCTTGTATGGTTGTTTTGGTTGTAATGGTTGAACACTCTGAACTGTGGAGAAACTCAACTGTCAATGGTGACAGATTAAACTATATTGTAACCTGGAAAACCAGTCATGTGTTATAGTGTTGGAGGTTTACCTCTTTTTCTTATAAAAAATAAAATCATTTGATTTTTCTATTAATTTTTTTATTATTCGATAAAGAGAGTGTTTTCTATTAATAAAATCATTTGATTTTTCTATTAATTTTTTTATTAGTCATGTGTTATAGTTGGAAGCTTAACAACATGCTAAGCTCCAATAGCGTACTACATTAGTTGAACAGGTTGTCGTGCTAGCCTACCATTGAGACTCATGAGGAACCAGCCAAGAGAGCCGAAGCAGATAGGGGGACTGATATGTCGTAGGGGGCAAGCTAATTCTACCTTTCATGTCAAATTCTGCAGAATTGCGCCACCGGGGACTCGAACCTGGGACCTTCTAGAGTACATCAAACCTTTGAGGAATGAGGAAGACTGCTGAGCTAGCTAATCTTCTGAACCCTGAATCATTTGAACTCCTTTTCATGTTTTTTTCCTAATTTATCATCACAAAAAGTGATATTTTAAAGAGAAAAACATGAGAAAATCACCTCAAAATTGTTGAAAGAGAGAGACGCGGTTCACTAGTGTGGCAGAGTATTAATTTTAAAAAATTTGACTTTCCTTTTATGAAAACAAGTATATTTTTTTGACATCTATCTATCTTACAAAAACAAATGGTTTTTGTCCAATCTGATGGTTCCAGTTGGAAGTTTTATTGCGATCCACGACCACCATTTGCTCTCAAAGTCTCTCAAAGATGGAAGACAAATCGTGGCCGAAAATCAATCCATGGTTTACGCCGACATCCAACCGCTTAGAATGATTCCTCAATTATCCTCTTCTTTCATTGCACATTATCAAACCGTGTAGCCATTATTAACCCTTCTTCCGTTACTATTATCAAACCGAAATTATGGCAGAAATATTCATGGTTGTTACACATTATCAACCTTGGTCATGAATTCATTGTCAAAGTTAACAATATTCTTCCACTACAGATCACTGGAGATCTCTTCCCCTAATTTTCCTCTTCCGTTACCATATTATCGCCTAATCTCTTCTCATTCTCTCCTTCATCTGCTCTAGGATTTGGGCAAAATAAGGAAACCAAAAAACATTCTATTGGCGACATTGAAGACCCGTTAAAGTTCCACATACGTTGCACATGTTATACTACATAAACAAAAACATAGGTCATCACCAACAAGTATTGGCGTCCTCTCTCAACACTGCCAGGTAGTGGCCATTTTTTTCCTTAAATTTTTTTCAACTTTAGTTTTGATTTTTCCCATTTTTCTTTTCCCTTTAATTCTTTTCAATTTTTGTTTGATTGGTTTAATTTAAGTTTCTAAGTTCATAGTTCAAGGGACACTAGATTATGAGGGTGTGACTTGAAGATTCCGAAGGTGTGATTAAGTTTTATTTTTTGAGTTTGGTAGACATATTTGGGGATTTCAATTTTTTTTTTTTAAAATCAATTTTTACCTTAATTGTGTTTGATAGAATTCCTGAATGAGAAATGGCACTGCCGGTAAATCCTTTGTTTTTGCTGATGACATAGCCTTAAATGTTGTTGTTTTGTGCTACTCGCATCTAGGGCTTCTATGTAGCAATTACAAGGTATAATTTTTGTTTCTGTCATTGCCGTTTCTCTGCCCATTTTTTTTATTGGTTTTCAATACATTAATGGAGAATATCTACTTTGATTTTGCAACAGTTTCTTGGGCACTAATTGATATGCTTTAGTTAGTGTACTGAGATAGAAGTTTATATACTCGAATTGACCAATTACTTAATAGATTGAAAAGTGTGGTTTGGTTAATATAGTAAATTTGAGTTTGTGGTCACAGCTCTAGAGATTCTGATTTTTAGTTGATTTTATGTTCAATCAAAATGTGTCTTGCTTTCTTGGTATCGTGTTCTCATAATGAGACAATTTTAGTTTCTTCATAGCACAGGTTACTGTAACTACCTTGACGACAAATTATGTGTGAGACAATTTTATGTTTTTCCTTGCGTCGATCGCACACGGAATTTTGTGATTCTTTTTGCTGAAATACACCTCATTCTCCGGAATTTCCATGGTCTCGTTTTGCAGATTTCATATAACATGTCCTACTCCATATGTGAAGGTTACATGCTCAATTTCCGCCAGGTTCGTTGACCCATTTTTACTGTGTTGATCTACAAAAAACATGGAAGGTACAGGTACATTATGGCTTCTCTAAAACTTTGCTCATATATGCAAAACAGTTCAATGAAATTACAATTGGGGTATAAACTTTAAGTTGAGTTTTGAACGGAAGATCCCTATTCCCCATATCTGTATTTAAACTTAATGTTGATTTTTATAATGGCATAACTTTATAAATTCGTGATCAAAATATTCTTTTGGAAAGTTTTGAGGTTATGTTGCATTTCTGCTACAAATTCAGAACGAGAAGTGATAAAGTTATTTATATGCTTAGGTTGAGGTTTTTATTCTTATTCGATTTGAATACTGGTGTTTGAGGTGATTTTTCGCATAGAGAAGATAACCCTTACGTGGAGAAGGATGCAATAGTGTTGCAGTAGAGGTAATGTTCAATGTATATAATATGTAGAAGGTGTATTTTATTTCTGGCTCCAATCTTACTGAGTTATTGCAGGGGTGAGAGATAATGGCATTCATGGCCAAAAACAAAAAAAAATCTTATTGTAAAGTGGTGGAAGTAGTTTCCAGGGAAACTAATCTATTGATTATCACTGGAGATCTTCTAGCGAAATTTAGAGTGGATATTTCTGCAAATAAGTTAGCCCCCCAACTTCCTCAAGTTTGTAGCTGTTAATTTGTTCATTTGGCAGCCTTGGTTGGTTTCAAGAAATTAACTTATACCAACAACTGATCAATTTTGGTTCCTAAATGTGAAATATTTCAAGCTTTGGATCAACTTACGTTGTTTGCAAATGAATCTAGGCCAATCAAAATTAGTCTGGGATGGATGGCGAGAAAGTAGGTGTCAAATGAATCTAAGCCAATCAAATATTAAGCAGACGACAAATGTTTCTTCTAGATGGCATCTTTAGACATAAGATAACAAATGTTAAGCTTGGGTAATTCAACTGACAAAATGGTTAAGATGCGATTTGATTGGTTATATATAATTGTATATTTTCCTATAACAACATAGCAATATGCGCGCTGGATAGCCAGTGAATAAGTTCACCCCTTTTTGATGTCGTTAGCATCATTGCAAATAAGTGTTAACAATCTGGTAGCATGAATTTGAAATGACGACCGCCATAAAATTATATTATAACAACATAGCAATATGCGCGCTGTATAGCCAGTGAATTAAGTACACCCTTTTTTGATGTCGTTAGCATCATTGCAAATTAGTGAAGGGAAACCACAACGATTTTCTTCTGGATATAATTGTAAATGAGATATGCCCTAAATAATGATCGTGTATGATCTTGTAGAGTCATTGTGGAATGTTTATACCACAACACATGAAGTTACTACCTGGAAGGATCCCAGAATCTGCTTCTTTTTTATTATTTTGTGTAGCATCTTGAACTGTTATCAGGTCATTCACATTGAGTCAGGATTACACTGGGATATACAACACTACGCCCGACAATTTGTGAACATCACACTTCCAACTAAAATGGTTTAGTGTTTATGCACTTGATCTATTTACTGCGTTAGTAGTACTTTTGATTAGCTGCATCAATACTAAGCTAATTTTGGTTAGACATCTACAAGATTTTTGAAATATCAACTTGCTGCTCTACAACTTCCACAGTAAAGTAATGTGGTAGGCATATATCCTTCATTCCCCTGTGTTGTTTTCTACATGTTGTTTTTGGATGCATATTCTAAGAAAAATCTTGCTATCCATAGATATGGAATGTCCAGTACAACATAGGCCAGCATGATACCATGACAGTAATAGACTGGTAAGCTTGAGCAATGCGAGCGGAGGAATGCATGCATGGGTGACTGGTGGATACAGTGGAGAGAAGCTTCAACAATTCACAAGTCATTAGCCCCGGGCCAACCCAGGCAGCTTTTTGGTATCATACTCGCACAAAGTTCGCCTTCTAAACCAGAAGTTCTTCGGGAGAAATTTGGAAAGGACATCTACGATAACGTAAATTATCGTGGATTGCAAAGCAACAGAAGAACGAATTCTAGTTGTGGACTATATCTGATTGATAAAGTTATCCAGGAGCCGTGTGAAGAGTTCAAAGACTTTAAAAATTCCGCAACCGTAGGGGAATTAACATAGCTTAGTCGAAAGCCGATTCATATGAGAGCACCGACAACTGCAATTTGATACTTTGGAATTATGGTAACCCCAAACAGAGGGGAGGCATACAACAAAATCAAAGATTCAACATATAATAGTTGGGGAAGATTAATCTTTCTGAATGCAAGTGCCGGAGTGGACAAGACATTTCTATATAATATGTGGTCTCAGTAACCATGAACACAGTTAATGCTTTCAAGAAATCATGAAAACAATTAATCAGTCACCTTGAGCTTTTGTGTGATGGGCATTTTGGTGGAATCAACTACCTTGCTCGTGGTGTAGGCAGCATATAATATTTAGAAACGAACTTGTTTTGCCTAGATTTATTGAGGAAGGATCCCTTCACACTTTTATTATCACACTATCTCACACGTTGAACGTTATTTTTGTGAATAAAAACCAAGCCGTAACGGATTTGAAGCTAATATTTTGGGGATATGTTCCTCTTACCAAGTTTTACATGCCTACCTAAAATGAGCACATTCCGAAATATAAAACCTCACAATCTACCGGTCTTATTTTCGACGGCCAGAAATTCGTTGATTTTCAACGGCTCATTTTCAAAATAGTAGATGGTGATGTTATACTTCTCGGAATACGCTCATTTTTGGTTGGAACGTAGAGCTTTGGAATAACAACATATCCCAAAATATTAGCTTCAAATCCATTACGGTTTGATTTTTATTCGCAAAAAAGACGTCCAACGTGTGAGATAGCGTGATAATAAAAGTGTGAGGGGAACCCTCCTCAGATTTATTTCAATAATAAAATTATATAAAATTATGCTTCCATGTAACAACCATATACCGGCATGTTATTACACAAATGACAACCATTTAGCCAACGCCAATCGATGTATGCCCTCATGTTCATCCCTAATTCATTTGCTAATTGCTATGAAAGTTGAATTTCCAATTAGGTGTGCTTGCCAAATTCTTAAGAAAAATATGACCACATTAAAGATCTATAACAAAATCAACAATCATCAGCCCGGGCCGTTACGGCACGGGTCATATACTAGTACCCATATAGGAAAACCTTGCGTGTTTTTCAGAAACGGAGAGAGTATTGATGTGGCCTTCCGTTGGCTTAGTTGTCACCGTGACGCATGATATATTCGACTGCAGAGCACTACACCAAAACCAGGATTTTGTAACAGTGCAACCTGTCACAGTTTATTTTTCAGTCTCAGATACATTTGTGATAAGTCCTGCGACAGTTATAACTGTTATTAAATTTTGTATTCGTGATAATAATTAGGAATATTAAATTCTTTTATTAGTCACAATAATATTTGTTGACAATTTTAAAGACAATCACAATTATAATTCAAAGTGATGATTCCACCCAAATATTTCACCACATCTAAAACAACCCCAAAATTATAACACTTCCAATTTTACTTGTCACTAATTTTCCCACATTTGTACAAACTAACAATTATATTTCATTTATGTAAATCAAAATACATTTTTCTTTTTCTTTTTAATTTTCTTAATATTAGAAAACATGATCAAGACCGAGTCAACAAGTCATGACTTTATAGAAATTTGACTTTGAGATATCTGCTTCTTCCGAAGACGGTGAAAATTACCAGACTACCCTTATCAGAATAAGTGCAATAAAAATTCCAAAGATTGTGAAAATGATCAAACTACCCTTATCGAAAATAAGTAAACTAAATATTACAGACTGTTAAAATGACCATATTACCCTTAATGGAAAAAAGTGCAACAAAATATTATGCAGACTGTGAAAATGACCAGACTACCCTTATCAGAAATAAGTGAAGTAAATATTACAGACTGTGAAAATGACCATATTACCCTTGATGGAAATTAGTGCAATAAATATTATGGAAACTGTCAAAATGACCAGACTACCCTTATCGGAAATATGTAAAGTAAATATTACAGACTGTGGAAAAAACCATACAACCCTTATAAGAAATAAGTAAAGGAAATAATACATACTGTGAAAATGACCATTTTACCCTTACTGGAAATAAGTGCAATAAATATTATGGAGACTGTGAAAATGACCAGACTACCTTATCGGGAATAAGTAAAGGAAATATTACACATTTTAAAAACGACCATATTACCCTTACAAGAAATAAGTACAATAAATATCATGGAGACTATGAAAATGACTATATTACCCTTACTAGAAATAAGTGCAATAAATATCATGGAGACTATGAAAATGACCAAACTACCCTTATAAAAATTAAGTAAAGTAAATATTACATACTATGAAAATTACTATTTTACCCATACTGGAAATAAGTGTAATAAATATTATGGAGACTATGAAGATGACCTGACTACCCTTATCAGAAATAAGTAAAGTAAATATTACAGACTGTGAAAATGATCATATTACCCTTATTGGAAATAAATGCAATGAATATCAAAGAGACTATGAAAATGACCAAATTACCCTTATAGAAAATAAGTAAAGTAAATATTACAGACTGAAAATGACCATATTGCCCTTACTGGAAATAAGTGCAATAAATATCATGGAGACTATGAAAATTACCAAACTACTCTTATCAAAAATAAGTGAAGTAAATATTACAAACTATGAAAATGACCACTTTACCCTTATTGGAAATATATGCAATAAATATTATGGAGACTGTGAAAATGACCAGACTACCCTTATTGGAAATGAGTAAAGTAAATATTACAAACTGTGAAAATGACCATATTACCCTTACTGGAAATTAGTGCAATAAATATTATTGGGAGTGTGAAAATGACCAGACTACCCTTATTAAAAATAAGTAAAGTTAATATTTCAGACTGTGAAAATGACCATACTACCATTACTATACATTAATGCAATAAACATCATGGAGAGTATAAAATAACCAAACTGCCCATATGAAAAAAATACAAGTACATATTATAGTGTGTGAAAATGACCATTTTACCCTTACTGGAAATAAGGTTAATAAATGTTATGGAGACTGTGAAAATGACCAAACTGCCCTTATAGGAAATAAGTAAAATAAATATTACAGACTATGGAAATGACTTTATTACCCTTAATGGAAATTAGTACAATAAATATTATGGAGACTGTGAAAATGACCAGACTATCCTTATCGGAAATAAGTAAAGTAAATATTACAAACTGTGAAAATGACCATATTACCCTTACTGGAAATTAGTGCAATACTGTGAAAATGACCAGACTACCCTTATTAAAAATAAGTAAAGTTAATATTTCAGACTGTGAAAATGACCATATTACCCTTACTAGAAATTATTGCAACAAATTTCATGGAGACTATTAAAATGACTGAACTGCCCTTATCAAAAATAAGTAAAGTAAATATTATTGTTTGTGAAAATGACCATTTAACCTTAGTGGAAATAAGTGCAATAAATGTTATGGAGATTATGAAAATGACCAGACTACCCTTATTGGAAATAAGTAAAGTATATATTACAAACTTTGAAAATGATCATATTACCCTTGATTGAAATTAGTGCAATAAATATTATGGAGACTGTGAAAATGACTAGACTATCCTTATCGTAAATAAGTAAAGTAAATATTACAGATTGTGAAAATGACCATATTACCCGTATTAGAAATAAGTGCAAAAAATATTATGGAGACTGTGAAAATGACCATTTTCGTAAGGGTAAAATGGTCATTTTCTAGTAAGGGTAAAATGGTCATTTTTACAGTCTATAATATTTACTCAACTTATTTCCGATAAGGGCAGTCTGGTCATTTTCTTTGTCACCATGGTATTTATTGCACTAATTTCTAGTAAGGGTAATTTGGTCATTTTTACTGTCAGTGATATTTACTTTGCTTATTTCCGATAAGTGTAGTCTGGTCATTTTCACATTCTCCATAACATTTATTGCACTTATTTCTCCTAAGGGTAAAATGGTCATTTTTACAGACTGTAATATTTACTTTACTCATATCCGAAAAGGGTGGTCTGGTCAGTTTCACAGTCTCCATAATATTTATTGCACTTATTTCCAGTAAGGGTAGTATGGTCATTTTCACTGTCTGTAATATTCACTTTACTTATTTTCGATAAGGATAGTCTGGTCATTTTGACAGTCTTCATAATATTCATTGCACTTATTTCCAGCAAGGGTAAAATAGTCATTTCCACGGTCTGTAATATTTACTTTACTTATTTTTTATAAGAGTAGTCTCGTCATTTTCACAGTCTCCATAATATTTAGTTCACTAATTTCCAGAAAGGGTAGTATGGTCATTGTCACAGTCTGTGTGGTATTTATTGCATTTATTTCCAATAAGGGTAGTTTGGTCATTTTGACAGTATCCACAATATTTATTGCACTTATTTCCAGTAAGGGTAGTATGGTCATTTTCACTGTATGTAATATTCCCTTTACTTATTTCCGATAAGGATAGTCTGGTCATTTTGACAGTCTCCATAGTATTTATTGCACTTATTTGCAGTAAGGGTAAAATAGTTATTTTCACAGTCTGTAATATTTACTTTACTTATTTTTGGTAAGGGTAGTCTGGTCATTTTCACAGTCTCCATAATATTTATTTCACTAATTTTCAGTAAGGGTAGTATAGTCATTTTTACCCTCTGCGTGATATTTATTACACTTATTTCCAATAAGGGTAGTTTGGTCGTTTTGACAGTCTCCATAATATTTATTGCCCTTATTCCAGTAAGGGTAAAATAGTCATTTTCACAATCTATATTTTTTACTTTACTTATTTTTGATAAGGGTAGTTTGGTCATTTTCACTATCTCTGTGATATTTATTGACTTATTTCTAGAAGGGTAATATGGTCATTTCACAATCTGTAATTTTTTACTTTACTTACTTCCGATAAGGATAGTATGGTCATTTTAACTATCTTCATGATATTTATTGCACTATTTTCTAATAAGGGTAATATGGTCATTTTCACTGTATGTGTGATATTTATTGCACTTATTTCCAGTAAGAGTAATATGGTCATTTTCACAATCTATAATATTTATTTCACTTATTTCTGATAAGGGTAGTATGGTCACTATCACTATTTCCATGATATTTATTGCACTAATTTTTAGTAAGGGTAATATGGTCATTTTCATTGTTTGTACTATTTACTTTACTTATTTCCGATAAGGGTAATATGGTCATTTTCTTAATCTGTAATATTTACTTTACTTATTTTCGATAAGGGTAGTCTGGTCATTTTCACTCTAGTAATCTTTGAACTTGTGATGTTCTATTCTGATGTTACAAGTTACTAGAGTTAGAAACTCAGGTCTAACTCTAATAACTGATGTTCATCCGAATCAGAAGACTCAGTTCTAACTCTGATAATCTTTGAACTCGAGATGTTCAAATCTGATAAATTTCATCTTCAGTTCACCTGAATGAGAAACTCAGGTCCAACTCTAGTAATCTTTGAACATGGGTTGTTTAATTCTGATATATTTCGTCTTCAGTTCATCTGAATCAGAAACTCAGGTCTTACTCTAGTAATCTTTAAACTCGAGATGTAAAATTCTGATATATTTCGTCTTCAGTTCATCCGAACGAGAAACTCAGGTCTAACTCTAGTAATCTTTGAACCTGTGATCTTCGAATCTGATATATATCGTCCTCAGTTCATCCGAACGAGAAACTCAGGTATAACTCTAGTAACCTGATATATTTCGTCTTCAGTTCATCTGAACGAGAAACTCAGGTCTAACTCTAGTAATCTTTGAACCGCTGTCGTTATTTTGTAATAGATCTCTATTTTTCAATATCTGAATTTTCTTGTAATTGAATTGAGTTAGGGTTTTATACTTTAATGGAAGAATCAATATAGTATTGTGATTGGGTTTTGTGTATTTTTCTAAATTCAGGGATTCACCAGCAGAAAGAAGTATTAACTGATGTACCAGCAATTGGGTTTTGTCTATTTTTCTAAATTCAGGGATTCACCAGCAGGAAGAAGAAGTATTAACTGATGTACCATCAATTGGGTAATTTAGTGGTTCGTTTTAGGATTACTTCTAGTTCCCTACTTCTGATTTTGATTTAAATCATTTGATTTTGTTTTCATTTTTTGGGTTTTTAATGAATATCGAACCCTAGGTTTTCTATTTTGGTTTTTTTGAATTTGATTTTGTACTCATCTATGTTTCAGATGGAGGTTGGATTCTTAAATGGTTTTTTTTGAAAGTAGGTCAGAAGATGAACTGGTGAAGTAATAATTTCTTTCTAAGTCATGCTTTAGATAATTATGGTAGTTTGGTCATTTTGACCGTCTGTTTGATATTTATTGCATTTATTTCTAATAAGGGTAGTTTGGTCATTTTGACAGTCTCCATAACATTTATTGCACTTATTTTCCCTAAGGGTAAAATGGTCATTTACACAGACTGTAATATTTACTTTACTCAAATACGATAAGAGTGGTCTGGTCATTTTGACAGTCTCCATAATATTTATTGCACTTATTTGCAATAAGGGTAAAATAGTCATTTTCACAGTCTATAATATTTACTTTACTTATTTTTGATAAGGGTAATTCGGTCATTTTCACAGTCTCCATAATATTTATTTCACTAATTTCCAGTAAGGGTAGTACAGTCATTTTTATCGTCTGTGTGATATTTATTTCACTTATTTCCAATAAGGGTAGTTTGGTCATTTTGACAGTCTCCATGATATTTATTGCATTTACTTCCAGTAAGGGTAAAATAGTCATTTTCATTGTCTCTGTGATATTTATTGACTTATTTCTAGTAAGGGTAATATGGTCATTTTAACAATCTATAATATTTACTTCATTTATTTCCGATAAGGGTAGTATGGTCATTTTAATTGTCTCCATGATATTTATTGCACTAATTTCTAGTAAGGGTAATATGGTCATTTTCACTGTTTGTGTGATATTTATTGCACTTATTTCCAGTAAGGGTAGTATGGTCATTTTCACAATCTGTAATATTTATTTCACTTATTTTCGATAAGGGTAGTATGGTCATTTTCACTATCTCCATGATATTTATTACACTAATTTCTAGTAAGGGTAATATGGTAATTTCACTTTTTAACTCTAGTAATCTGATATATTTCGTCTTCAGTTCATCCGAACAAGAAACTCATGTCTAACTCTAGCAATCTTTGAACCTGTGATTTTCTAATCTGATATATTTCGTCTTTAATTCATCCGAACGAGAAACTCAAGTCTAACTCTAGTTATCTTTGAACCTGTGATGTTCCATTTTGATATATTTCGTCTCATGTTCATCCGAACGAGAAACTCAGGTTTAACTGTAGTAATCTTTGAACCTGTGATGTTCGAATTTGATATATTTCGTCTCCATTTCATCCGAACGAGAAACTCGGGTCTAACTCTGGTAATCTTCGAACCTGGGATGTTCACTTCTGATAGATTTCTTCTTCAGTTCATCCGAACGAGAAACTCGGGTCTAACTCTGATAATCTTCGAACCTGGGATGTTCAATTCTGATATATTTCTTCTCCAGTTCATCCGAACGAGAAACTCGGGTCCAACTCTAGTAATCTTCGAACTTGGGATGTTCAATTCAGATATATTTCTTCTGCAGTTCATCCGAACGAGAAACTCGAGTCTAACTCTAATAATCTTCGAACCTGGGATGTTCAATTCTGATATATTTCTTCTCCAGTTGATCCGAACGAGATACTCGGGCCTAACTCTGGTAATCTTCGAACCTGGGATGTTCAATTCTGATATATTTCTTCTCTAGTTCATCCGAACGAGAAACTCGGGTCTAACTCTGGTAATCTTCGAACCCGAGATGTTCAATTCAGATATATTTCTTTTCCAGTTCATCTGAACGAGAAACTCAAGTCTAACTCTGGTAATCTTCGAACTTGGGATGTTCAATTCTGATATATTTCTTTTCCAGTTCATCCAAACGAGAAACTCGGGTCTAACTCTGTTAATCTTCGAACTTGAGATGTTCAATTCAGATATATTTCTTCTCCAATTCATCCAAACGAGAAACTCGAGTCTAACTCTGGTAATCTTCGAACCTGGGATGTTCAATTCTGATATATTTCTTCTCCAGTTCATCTGAACGAGAAACTCGGGTCAACTCTGGTAATCTTCGAACCTGGGATGTTCAATTCTGATATATTTCTTCTTCAGTTCATCCGAACGAGAAATTCGGGTCTAACTCTGGTAATCTTCGAACCTGGGATGTCCAATTCTGATATATTTCTTCTCTAGTTCATCCGAACGAGAAACTCGGGTCTAACTCTGGTAATCTTCGAACCTGGGATGTTCAATTATATTGGCGTCATAGGTAATGATCGTCTAGGATTGACTCTAACTCGACCCGTTTCTAACCACGGGTCTAATATGTCAAACCCTAACCTTAAGCGTGTTGGCTCTGGTAGTACCTGCCACGTGAATTTCTATTAGACAAAGTGGGAAAAAATTATAGTGGATGGAGGGATTCGAACTCATCCCACCCAGGTTGTGAGATAAGACTGGAACCAGTATTGCACATCGTGTTTGTTGCTTATCTCAACTCACTTTTACATTTATTCATAGATTTCGATGTGAACCTTGCTTCATAAAAACCACACAACACCGCACTAGTCAAACCCGACCCTAATCTTGTTTGTCGCTTTATCCGTTGTATCTCATGTCCCCCGCTCCTATTCTTTCTCAGAAACTCCTATCAAACATGCGGTACTAGTACCTCTCTAGAATCAAGCGTATGAGAAGGATGTCATTTCTCTTCAACCCCGATCTTGATCATCTTCTCTATTAGATCTCATTTATCTTCTCATAAGCTTGTTGTTAATAAATACGTATTCTGATGGTGTTACATTATTTGATTGATCAATTTTTAGATTTTAGGGTTTGATCTTTCATTTTTGATATGGGTATGTGTGAACAATTGACCCATCTAAATAACTAATGAATTGATCACTGATTATTTTTTTGCTTGGGTATCTAATTAAATTTTTGTAATCGTTTTTTTTTCTTTGTTGAAAATCATTGGATGTAAAATATTTGGTTAGATTTTGATTGCTTTGAAGATGAAATCGAAAATTGTCAATTGCTATTGAAAATAATTGATGAAAATTTGATGATATTGATAATTGCTTATGATTATTGCGAACTCAGTTCTAAATTTTACAAGGAAAACCCTAAAATAAGCGAAATCAATGAATCAGACGGGTTGACGGGTTAACGCGCGGGTTAGGCGGGTCAACCCGTTTAACCTGCGGGTTCAAAAAGCTCAACCCTAGCTCGGACCTATTAACTAAAGAGCCGGGTTAGAACTGGTTTACACGGGTCGGGTTAGGGTTGACCCACGGGTTTTGACCCTAATTGCCAGGTCCAGACTCTAGCTCTACCACACTATGACTAAACTATGATACATGTGCGAAACACACAAATATGAAATCGTGTCCACATATCTCGTTGATTAGTTACTCGAGGTAACTATTAGGTTTCTTTTTATAAAGGTAGAAGGAAGAGAAAACACTCAACCTTTTCTTTTTTCCTTTCTCGTCCACCTCCCACCCTCTCACAGCAAGAACTCGAAACCCTAATTCATATCATTCCGTTCTATCTTACATCTTCTACCATTTCTGCAATAAAACGAAAATGAATCTGATCGAATTGGAAAAATTAATGTTTTTCAACTTCTACATATATTTATTCTTAACAACAGTTAAGTGAATCTATGAATTTAGATTTCAGTTTCAGTAGATCTTTTTATCGATTACGAGATTTTTTTGTCATCATAATTTCTAATTCTGTTTCTTTTTGTGATATATTAGGTCTTTTATAGAAGAATAAGAACCGCAGAAACCCGAACAGGAGAAACCCTAAATTCATCAGCAAGAAGAAAAGAATCTGTAGCCTCTATTTTCCAACAAAAATTGGTTCTTCTTCGTTTTTCTTGGTGAAGTCAATCTTTCAACTTAGGCCGTCTTTTCTTAAAACACAAACTTTTCTTACAGTATCCCTATTTTGATTTGGCTATTGATTTGATTTTGTTTTATTAATAATAATGAGTGTTTTTCTGATGTGGGTTTTTGTTTTCGAAGGCTGTTGTGAAGGTTATATATGAATCTGGAGAAGAGGAGCATAGATTTGCTGAGGAATGGATAGTATTAAATCTGAAGAAGAGGAGGTTATTGATGTTGTATTCGTTAAGCAGAAGAAGAGGAGGTTATTCATGTGTTTGTAATCTTAGTGTTATTGATGCTGTATTTCTTGAGCTTATTAGGTTATAATTGAAATTTATTCAAAATTTATTAACATTAATTAGTGATGGAACTGTAATTTAACTAGTTTATCTGTTTTATATATTTTACGTTTCAGGGATATCTCTGCTGCGAAATTGGTTCATTGATATTCCGTAGTGGCGAAGTTTTAATTTACAGTATCAAGATGGTAAGCTTTTTCGTAGACCAATGTCTATGTTGCAGTATGATTTTACAAACTGACACATTTTTGACTCTTTTGCTATTGCAGGTGAAGTTTACAGCTGAAGAGCTTAGTTGGATCATGGACCTATAGTGTAATGTCAGGAACACGTCCCTCTGTGCCCATTTGGACCATGGTAATGCAACTGTATGGTATTGCTGTTACATTTTGATTAATACGGAGTTTCGGTTTGTCTCAAACTCTAATGCTAAACCAGAAATCGTTGAAGATTCAGAACAAGAAAACAACGAGAAATGTAAGATATTGTTTTTGGTTAAAAATGGATGAATGGCTTAGTTTGGTTATGTATATGATTCTAATTGTGGGGTCTCTATGCGTTTCATGTTTACAGGGTACAATTGTCTAAAAAGGGGGTTGGAAACGATCTGCAAAATTATATGAAAGGGATCGTGGAGCTCACAAGAGGATGCTATACAACAGATGTTTTGTTATTGCTGGTAACATTTCTTTACCAATGATTCGTTTAATTGTTAACAGATGGGGATTATTTACAAATCATGAGGACAGGTACCAAGAGTGAGGGGAAGGTCCTGAAAAGCACATGCTGATTGGGTTGACTTTACCATTGTTTTTAACAAGATTATGGTCTTTCTAATTGTAAAGAATAGTCAGGAATCAACTAAATTAGCAAGAGGTGGTTGAAAAGGTGCATCTTTGGAAGACTACCTGTGAAAACAATCGAAGTTCTTGGGTATTTCATCAGGTGTTATAGTTTTTTGTTTCTTTAATGCTGCTACGCTTTTTAAGTAAGCAAAAGTTACTTTTCATTATTGTTTACTTATCAAAACCTGGCACCTGAATTTTGCAGTTAGCATCAATGAGCAGACAAGGAGAATATAATGAGAACTTCAAATGAGTTCTTATTACATTACAGGTTAGTGAACTATAATGGAATTGGATTCCTCCAAATGGTTTAGTTACTTTTCGTTTTTTTTTTTTGTCTCCTCGTATATCAGAACCTTGTACCTGAATGGTGCAATGAACATCTCGGAGAACACAAGGAGGTAAAAATACTGGAAATGGTTGTGCTGCTCGCCTGGGTATGATCCACAATGAAATAGCCAATATCCTTTACTTTACTCATACCCCATTCTGATTTCAAAAGTAAGACTTTATGCTGGTATGATGCTTGTGATTGAAAGCATATAAGTTTTTTTGATCTGTAAAATATAAAGTTTCATACTAATAGATGAGCTCACTTGTAATCTTTACCGCTATTTCACTAGAACATGACGGAAAACCTCCAAATTGTTAGAAAAAGACAAATTCTTTTTATAGTTTCTATTTTGTAGAAAATACGATAATTGATCTACACTGCTAAATCTTGTTGTCGAATACAATTTGTTGTGATATAATCTCATAGAACTATTGCATGGAGTTAACTGTCACTGAAAGCACATAAGTTTCTTTGATATCTATCTGTGTGTGTTGACCTTAATTCTGTATAATTCTAATAGTGCAATAACACAACAAATGTTATTTCTTTATCTGTGACTGTGATCTGGCTTGTAAATAAGCTCATATAGATTCTTATAGAATAGCATAATCCTAGAGCTCTTATACTCTAGCTTCCCTACCTATCATTATTTTTGTTACCCGAGGAACAAATTTGTTTAAACATCCAAGTCTTCTACTCTCCTTGTAAATTTACTTCCCTGTATATTATGTGTTGGGATTTGATTAACTAAGTTATTTCCTAGGAGTTTCTCTTAGGAAGATTATTAAGACTAATAATCTTATTGTTCATTATCTAATTCAGATCGGTTGCTTACACTTTTTATTATCCTGGTGGGAAGGCACAAGAGATGACTTTATGATTAGTGGGGGAAAATATTTGTCAACTTATATAACAAGTAAGATGACACTCCAAATATACAACTTCCTAATTGCCATTCTTTGTTTAAGATCTAAGTGAATGATGATGAGTGAGATCATACTGCAAATATCTGCGTAGAGTATTTCAAAGTTGTACAGTAACCATGATTTCGTTATTTTGATTCAATATCTGTTGTGTATCATTTTTGTTTCATGTTCAACAATTTTATAGTTATTTCATCTCTTATGATACTCAAGTCCAAACTTGTTTAGCGGTGCAGGTGGTGGAACATATTACGCATTTGAAGCTCCAAGCTTGATGGGATTTATTGAAGATGACGTTTTGTCCAAAGGGACAACATCTTCTGTTATTGATATGAAATCGTTGTTGGAATGGTGAATTTCTGTCATATTACTACTAATACAAATATTTTGAGGTCCAAATAGTATTTATGTATTCTGAGTTACTTGTTAAGTATAAGCTGACTACTCTGTTGACATTTCATTCTGCAGAGGCAAACAATTGGTGGTGACTTACATGGCTGAGCGAACAAGGCGACTGACACCTGTTATGCATTTTGGTAAAAGACTCGGGAAATACTGAGCTGAGTTGGTACCTTTGCGTGTGTTTTTAGTTGACAAGTGTTGTTTGTGTTTGCATAGGATTGGTGGCATACTTAGTCTTGGCCCTCTTGGGGGTTCAGAACTTCCATGACAGTGCAGTCGTATGAGAAATTATGCTTACCCGTGAATCCTAGGTGACGTTGCTTCTCTGTGCTTATGAGCACATGTTATTATTCAATTCTTGGTGTGATTATATAACTGTCATTGTATCAATATCAAATGTGAAGTTAATTGCAATCCCACAGGTGTTAATGGCCAAATTTGAACATCCCAGGTTCAAATTCGAACCTAGGAGTGAGAATACTTGTTGTGGAAATTCCTCTCTATACTAGAAAATCTTCACCAGTCTGAATTTTGTGTTACTTGGTCCCTTAATCTATATTTTCGCAAATTCAATATTCAGTTGATAGACTTTTAACTTTTTTCTGCAGTTCAAAGACTTCAGAAATCATTATGCTTTGGAGTTTTTCGATCGTGATATACAGGTAAAGTCTTTATTCATTATTAGTTCTTGTCATCCTAAAATACAACCTTTGTTAGGGGAAGTTTAGGTCTGATCACTGTTTGTAATGTTAGGGGACAACATCTGTTGTGCTTGCAGGGATTTTTTACGCCTCGACTTGAGCTGACTATGTATTTTTATTTCTTGGTTCTAGAGAGGTAATCCATTTATTTCTACAAAAATTTGACTTCAGTTAATGAAAAACAGTCTTATGAAATATAATAGATTGGAAAGAAAGGTGGCTCACAGAAGTCGCAATCTCACAATAACATCTTACACATTTTACATGTACTATGCAGCAAACTCGTAGATAAAGAAACCTTGATGGTTTGTATTTGACTTTTGATGTAGAAGAAAGCTCCAATTCAAGCGACTCAAAGAAATTTGGCTTTGTAAACTCCAGGTACTTGAATAACAACCACTTTATGGAACACAGATCGCATTGGATGTGTATAGTTTGTTAGAATTGTTTTTGGGTAGATTTCATAATGAATAGAAGGATTCCTTTGTATTTGTGTTTCCATAGTGAATGTATGGATGGCAGAATCCGGATAGTTTGCAGAGGATATGTATAGTTTGCTTATTGAAAGTAAGAAAATTCAATTGTGTTTCAGATTTATTGTATTTCAGGTCTAAAAACTGAAAGTCCAGGTCCAGGATAGTTTGCTGAGAATATGTATTGTTTGCTTATTGAAATAAGAAAATTCAATTGTGTTTCAGTTTATTTGAATTTCAGGCCTGTAAACCGAAAGTCCAGGTCCATGATACCGAACTGTATTGCGGGCTTGTAAACTGGAAGCCCGGGTCCATGAAAATGGTCTGGGGCCATTACCCCTTTCCACAAATACCCGGTTACCCGCCGGGTAGGACCCGTTTAGAACCGTTTATTAACGGGTCCAATCGGGTAATTACCCGCCGGGTCCTAATTGGTTAATGGGTCCAATTTTAGGACCCAGAACCGGACCCTATTCTCTCGGATCCGGTTCCGGGTCCGCGTAATGGGCCCTAGTCTGGGCTATCCATTTTTTAAACTGTAATTTAGAGAAATGTCACAGGTTTAACTGTTACAACAAAATGTAACCAAAAAGAACCACGTGTCATTATCTTGGTATGCATATTAACATGACACGTGTCATTCAGTTAATTGTTATGAATATGGAGTAACATTTAAAACCGTTAAAATAATTGTGACAAATAAAACACGTGTCGCACCCCCAAAATTAGGTCAATATTGTAACAGCAGTAAACGTGGCTCTATTTTATCATTGTCACAAAAAATGTGGCAAAAATTTATAACATTTACAGTATTTATGCAACGGAATATATGTGTTACAAATGTATTAGTAACATATACCCTGTGACAAAAACCTGGATTTGGTGTGGAGGAGTATTGATGTGGTCTTCCGTTGGCTTAATTGCCACCGTGACGCATGATATATCGACTGTAGGCATGGTCCAGTCCAGTGGTTCCGAATTCCACTCCAAGTGTTTTTCAGAAACGGAGAGAGTATTGATGTGGCCTTCCGTTGGCTTAGTTGTCACCGTGACGCATGATATATTCGACTGTAGAGTATTGATGTGGTCTTCGTTGGCTTAATTGCCACCGTGACGCATGATATATCGACTGTAGGCATGGTCCAGTGGTTCCGAATTCCACTCCAAATGTTCTTCTGTAGCATATGGCATTTCCCTATTAGAAGAAACAGAGGAACGGGATTATCTTGTTACGTTTACTTGGGGGAAGAGTATTTCAATTCTATGAAGGGGGGAGTGGTGGTTCACTGAACATAGTTGACCTTCACCATCTGTAAGAGTTTATCTGCTAGCCAGCATAGATCATAAACCATTAAAATGGAAACTAATAACTATTTATTCACTGAAGGAATTACACAAATAACCCTTATAGTTATTATCAGAGAACCCATGTACTCAAAAAGACAGTGGGAAACCCAACAATTATCTCAATACCTTATGTTAATCAAGACAACAGTTAAAAACACATCATGTACAACACACCCATTACAAGAATAATCCAGGTACATGGTAAAAATTGAAAATAAAAAACAAGCAACCTATTAAGAGGACTTCCTTGACTTCAACCACAGGTTTCTCATAATAATGTACAAGAACTGATGCCCTTAATCTTCGCAGATGGTCTAGCACTTCAAGCATTTGTTCCTTCACACATCCATGCTAATCAAGACAACAGTTAAAAACACATCATGTACAACATACCTATTACAAGAATAATCCAGGTACATGGTAAAAATTGAAAATAAAAAACAAGCAACCTATTAAGAAGACTTCCTTGACTTCAACCACAGGTTTCTCATAATAATGTACAAGAACTGATGCCCTTAATCTTCACAGAAGGTCTAGCACTTACTTCAAGCATTGTTCCTTCACACATCCCTCAACAGAAGTTATAACTTGGACAAAACCAGAAAGCTAACGGAAACAGATTTAGGTTCAGCTGACAGCAATCAATTAAGTACAACAGTAAAAGCACATAATAATTGGCTACAATCACAGACACTCTAGTACAAATAAAACTAGATACTGAATATTCTCTCCAACAATTTTCCCCTTTCTCTCAAAGAAGTAACTTCGGCAAAAATACATGAACACTTGGAAATGCAGCATTAACCTCCATATATAGGAAACCTAAAACTTTAGACAGGAAACAGCATTTTTAGTTTATTTGCATTGCTTCTGTATGATACTTTTCCAGGTCGGCATCAAGAGCATCTGCAGACACCGGCTCACTGCGACCTCCTCTACCACGACCACGTCCCCTGCCTCCAAAACCACGGCCTCCTGCAGCACCTCCTCGGGGTCGTGTAATAAGTCCACCCATTCTTCCATGTATACTGTTCCATATCAATAGATAGTTAGTAAACAGGTTTCTACGAGACTTTAACCAGATCCAAAGAATCAACACAAGCTACAAAATATGCAAATACAAACATAGTAACCTCTTTTCAGTAAAGTAAATAGAGTATCGAACACCAGCAGACAAGGAAAACAACACGTGCCGCTCTACATGTTGTACCACCAAGGCCACAGCGACATAAAAATAATACTAAAGCCATGATTGAGCATATATACACAAAAGCAGAGACACATTATTATATGTGAAGGCATGTGCCGTGGGTAGAAGTTATACACATGCGAAATACATTGTTCAGTACGCAGACAACACAACAGAGCTCTTAATATCACCAAAATGCATTTCAAATTTTTGCGTGATACATATTTCTAGCATACATGGCCACCCAAAAATAAGCTATTCGGTAGGACCAAAAGAAAAACATTTTCAGAGATGTAACATGTTAAGATGCTGTATCAGCAACTACTCAATTACAGCTGAACAGTATAACAAATGCTAATGAGCAGATGGAAGTAATGATTCCCCATTAATTTTCTCTCTATTTCCCAGTTCCCAAGCACGGCAGAATACAGAAAGTTGCATATAGTCAAAAAATGATGTGAGCTTATACAGAAAAGGAGATCGATCTTGGCAATAGTCACTATGAAGTATAAATTATGATGGTAAGTACCTTCTGGGTGCACCAATTGGATTTCCAATTATGCCATTGGTCGGAGGCGGCCTAGCACCAGGAGCTCCAATATTTGTCCCTACGATCTCTATTTTCATCGGCTTCCCATCAAGCTGCACATTGTTGTATCTCTTGACAGCTGAAGAAGCATCATTCCTTCGTGAAAAGACGACTTCTGCTGTTCCCTGAAAGAGAGAGAGTTTATTTTTAGCTGCGAACAGACGAGTTGATTCCTTCCAGAAATTACAAAACATAGTTGATGAGATACCTTTGATCTCCCACTCCTATCGTAGTGGATAGAACATTTTTTCAGGTCACCAACCTCAGAAAATAGTTCCTGCAAATAAAAACCGCCACATTAAATACATTATCTAGAGAGTGACCAGTGACCATACTTCGACGAAGAAATAAATAAATCAAAAGAGATCGATCATGGAAAATCAACAATGTCCATTACTAGATTACGGTCGGTCAATCCTCATTTACAAAACCAAAGTTACGACGAACAAACAACCACCTAGGGCTGAACATGGTTTCGGTTTTTTGCTGGAACCGGACCAAACCAATTAGTAAGAAACCAAACCGAACCATTTACTAATGGATTGGTTACGGTGTAGAAAGTGGAAAACCGATAGTGTTGGTTTTGGTTTGGTTTGACCTCTAAAACCGAACCAAAAACCATTAGAAAACCGATTAATTTTTAAACTTAGTTTCTACCTTTAATTTACAAGTATTAGATTCTACCCATTGATTTAGAGGATAAATAGAAACCCTAAAACTAATATTTCATTATGATACTCTCACTCTTTCTCTTTTTCCTTCTCTTAGTCGTCTCCCTTCTCCACCCCCAACTACAGCCGCTGCTACTCGACTTTTTTCTTCCCGTCTTCCTTCTTTTTTATTTGTCAATAACTAAATTAAGATATATTATATATCTTCTTTTGATCTCTAGAATTAGAGTAAGCTTTAACTATTCTTGATATTTTTTGTATTTTTTTGTCTGTAAATTTGTGTAAACCAATACTATCGGCAACTACGAATTTTTTATCTGTAGATTTGTGTTTTTATTTTTTTTTTGGTTTGACATAATTATTGGTTAACCAAAAACCACTGGGACAAACCGAAACCAACTGAAACCATTTAGAAACCAAACCAATGGTTAATGGATTGGTTTGGTTTAGATTTTTAGAAACCAATAGTATTGGTTTCGGTTTTGGTTTGGCTAGAAACCAAACCAAAACCGACCATGAACAGCCCTACAACCACCTATCTGACACGCCAAAACCAAACAACCAAACTGACACTGAGACAGCATTCGAACAAACAGGTGACTAGGGGTATAGATCAATAAATATTTCTTCGGCAGGTCGCCAGACTTACACAAACACCTTAAAATAGAGACTAGGCAAGATTTCCCAATAGCGCCTTCCAACAATACATAATTACTACGGCAAACTGGTGCAATCAAAGATCAGATCTAGAAATTTCACCAACTTTATAACCCTAACTAATTCAGTAATTATATCCTCCACTTATCAACAGTACTTTCCCTAGATCCAAAATAACACCTAATACGAAAGTATTAAATCCTAAAAATAAATCCCTTGAGAAAGCTCAAAAAAAAAAACAACTAAGGTTTAGGAAGAAGTATACCTTAATATCCTCATTGGAAACACCATAATCCAAGTTGGAGATGTATAGCTTGGTTCCCGTCTCTATCCCAGAAGCTCTACCACCACCACCACCTTGAAACGGAGCAGCTTGATCTGAAAACATATCGTGCTTCCACGCTGAATCTGGTGCATGAACCGGCTGTTTCGTGAACCAAAAGACTTCCATGAGAGATGATTTGAAGAAATTCGCAACAAAAAACTTATTACAGAGAGAGATCAATCACAAACGATTTTATCAAAACCCTAATTTTTTTTTTCAAATTGTTTTTCACACCTTTCCCATTGAATAAGGAGTGGTCCTGTTTGCACCGCGATTTGGAAATCTACGTGCGGGACCAGGACCTCCTCGCCCTCTACTACTACCACCACTACCTCTTCCTCCTTCACCACCTCTTCCTCCTCCAGATTTCTTGTTGTTCTTGATCAGATCATCTAATGACATATCCAACGCACTTGACATCTTCGATTTGTGGGAAGAACACACTAACAGCTACAGGATTCAGAGAAATCACAGAGATTTTTGGGAAAGATCGAAAAACAAAAAGATTAGAGCGAAATTTTTAGGGTTTTGCGAAAGGGGATAGATTGGAAGAAGGGTGGGAAGGCGGTGAGATGAGAGAAGAAATAATAGATGGGTTTGGGTAAAGAACCTAGAAAAAGATAACCGCGGATATTTATGGGATATTTGCACATGTTTGACCGCGTGGCTCATAGACTGTTTGGATACACATCCGCAGTAGTGTTTCGACTTTTAGGCCTATTTCTATACACACATTTAATCATTTGTCAAATCTTGGTATTTGATCTCTGTACTCAACATTGCTAATGGGGTTACTAAATTATTTGTTTGTTTTACATGAGATTTGATTATACTTAACAGAAATCCATTATCAGAGTTTTATTTTTTCTTCACACATAAGATTTTAGACCCTCATTTAGATGAAATTCATCTCCAACAGTAGGTCCTATAAAATAGGAAGGGTGTCAAAATAAATATAAAGGTCTTAGAGAAAGTCTTATTTAAACCTTGGGAATGACCTCCATGTCATCTTTTTGACTATTTTTTAATTATTATTTTTAAATAAATTTTTCTAACCCAATAGAAAAAAACGAATCACTTTTATCTTTATCCAAAAAACAAATCCTAAAAGTAACACCCCACACTAATGGAGATGGTTCATGAAAAAATCATTACTCTTTTTGTTACATGTATATAACCTCACAAATAAGGATCTAAATAAAAACTCAACGTAGGATTTGTATCACCCATTATTGGAGATGCTCTGAGTAGTCATGGTATTCTAAGTGAGACAGTCAAATCTTGGTATTTAATCTCTAATCTCGGTACTCAACATTGCTAACATGTATTAAATTAGAAGGCACAGTTAGGAAATACTCTCACAAATTGGGGAATACTCAAAAAAAAATGGAAAAATAAAAACATTATGAAATAATTTGAATACCCCTTATCCAAATAATTTTTATACCGATTAACTTACAAAGTATCCCCAAATTTTTGTCGGTATTGAATTCTACCTATAAACAATACTACGAACACGGTCGGTATTGGTTTCATTAGCAAATTAACACCGACCGTTGCAGTCGGTATTGCCTTCAAACTCAAACCAATACCGACTGCTACTAGTTTCTTATCCAGTCCTTTCTTGTTCTTTCTAACCCGCTTCTCTTCCCAACCATAACAATTATCACCACATACAGATTCCATTGAAACTGAAACTTCAATTCCATAATCTGCAATTTAAAACCCAAGTTCAATCGGCATTAAAGTTCGCATTAAACCCATCATTGAACCCCCAAACACAGATAATGACAAACCGATTTCCATTGATCTTATCAATTTGTTTAACTTGTCTCAGAAAATTGGATAAATAGCTTGACTGGTTAACTTTTCATGAGACTGTATCAGTCCATAATTAGTAAAATTATGGATCAACAGATCTTGGTCAAACTTTTTGATCCGCCATATAATTATTTAGGTGATCTGTTAACGAATTTTGAGCAGGAAGAGATCTAGAAGAGGAGCCGACACTTAGATATTGAAGGGGGATACGGAAGATTTTGGTTTTTTTATTTTATTGGGGTAATTAGAAAAAATACCCCTTAATCGGAATCTAGTCTCATATAACTAAAAGTATCCTCAATTTGTAATGTTATCCCCAATTATGAATTCTTAAATTACTTGTTTGTTTTATATGAGATTTGACTACACTTTCCAGAAATTCATCACCCCTCATTAGGCGTTATTTCTAGGAAGATCTCACCAATTTGTGGCTTAAAGGATTTTTTTGATTACATTCGTTCAAAATCTCTATATAATATCTCTTGTTTTATATTGGTCAGACTAGTTGTTAAGATTCTTTGATTTCTCGTAGAAGCAATTAAATCTCAAATTTTGTCTCTTTTATTTTTCAAATATGTTCGTCTACCTATAGTTTTGTGCTGGTCATTTGTTTAGTTCTTTTCTTAAGCCATTTTCCCTTTTTTCTTTTTCTTGGGTTAACTCTAATAATGTTGTTTTAATCTTTGTTGCAGATATCCCTGTTGATTCTTGTGTAGTCACCAGTAGTGGTTGATCTTTTCAGAAACTTGTTTATCTGAGTTTTTCGCAGTAATGTTTGGTTTATCAGCAATAGTGTCGTTTCCATCATCCTACTTGTGAAATTCAAAATTCGTTTGTATAAGATCCTTTTAGCATCATGACACGATCATCAATATGAGTCTCCTCTCATCATGTTTCTCTAGCTTCATCTTGAACATGTTAAGCATCCACAGCTTAGTTCAGTACTTTCAACATGGTAACTCGGGCAATTTGACATGCTGTAATTATAACAATTTAATTGGAAATTTTTTCCCTCTATTAAAAATTCAAAAAATAGCCAAATCAATCATGCCAGATAATCAGTTTATCTATACTAAGATTTCTTATTCTAGGAAACTAACTGATCCTCCACATATTCTTATCTTTTATAAACCTATATGATATCCTCATATTAGTCTTTCCTATAAAAACTTTGTGAAAGTGCTAGAGCTCCTAAAGTTAGCAGATTGGAAATGACATTCAGAACAACAACCAAGTGGACAACTTGTCATCAAGAATGCAATCAGCCGTATCAGCCCAGGTCTTACTAAACCTATAAGAAAAACTATTGCTACAGCACAATTGGTGAAGGATGTTGCAGATGAATGGTATTGTAGTTTGTTGAGAAAAATAGTGTCTACTAAACTGTTGGATCATGAAGATGTCAAGAAATACATAAACATCTGACGGAAGATTTATGGGAAGTTTGAAATCATCTCTAAAGGAAATAATTTGTTTGCGTTCAGATTTCAAAACATGGAGTCCTATAATGATGTGTTCCATAAGACTACGTGGATTGTTTTAGGGTACTTACTCTCTTTTCGGAAGTATGTCTCCCAAAAACCAATTAAATATCACCTTTTTAATCATCAATTACGGTGTGTCAAGCTAAGAAATCTTAGAGAGATTCTTTTAAATGAACAACTATATCTGCAAGGGTATTGGGAAAAGAGTATTCCCTGAGGGGAGGAATAGATTACCAAGAGGGCATGTTACAAATATTGTGTATGTAGAGGTTGATTTTAAAGAGTTGTCGAGAAGGGGAGGCTGGCTTGATACTACTGTTGGAGGGTCGTATATGGATTATTTATCGTTTTGAAATTCCACCGTATAAAATTACAAGGAATGTTGGGTAGCATCTTGTATGCAAAAGGTTTAAAGACATTCAGGCTTTAAACCCCTTGTTCCAAGTTACCCCATGTTCTGCAAAGGTTTTAAATCCATAGAGGCTACATCCGATGTATCTTGTATGCATCACTTGCCTTTGGGTCTATCCTAGGCATAGTGTATGCCTTGAACTCGCGCATACGCCATTACGGCCTAACTCCGCCTCTTTACTTTGCTTAGGCATTGCTGAAATCATGCACTTGTATTGCTCGTGCCAAGGGTGCATCAATCAGGCTTATGCCATACTTTCCTTAGGCTTATGCAAGCTCCGCTAACTTGCATATTGATGTAGCTTACTTTACTGGCCATTCCCAACTCGCATGCCTATGTTGAACGCCTTGATAAGAAGTATGAGCATCCACGAAATGGAATGCAACTAGCCTCATCAGGTGTGATGTTGATGGGTAAAATGTGGGAAGGAGGAACTAGCCCTAATCGCAGAAAGTACTCCCAAGGAGAGGATAGGTTTAGGAAAGTAGTGGGGAATTAATGATGCCTTAAGAAGTGTACATTTTTTCCCTTTTATGATATCCCTCTTATGGATTAGTGCCCATATGATTATCATATTACTAAACTACCATTTCTCTTTCCTTAAGTTAATACCAAACCCTAAAGGGATTCCCCCTTTAGGCCAAAGCTCAACTGCCCATGTGTACTCTTGGATAAACTAGGACTTCCCTATCTTAATGGGTTTGGCCTAGTCCCCAAGACTCTTTATCCTAGAAGGGGAACCCTTGATGGGTTAAGGGGTCGCCCATTCTAGGATTGGTTATTTTCATGTATCAACATTAGTCCCCTGACTGTTTGACCGGTCAAGGACCGTGTCAACATTCATATGTTGATGCTACGGTTGCAATATGCGGTTATAGGTAGTCTTGATTCACGACTCTTGGCATGCTGCGGTTATCATTGGGGAGTTATGGGCGGTTGATGCTCACGACCTTTAGGATACGACGGTTACTAATCTGCTCAGTAACTGCTCCTTCTTTTACCCTCCTATAAATAGAAGAGACCTCGCCCGAAAATCCCATCTTTTCACTGTCTTCTTTCCTCTCTCTCGGTATCTCTGCTTCTTACCATGTCTAACGAATCACCTATCCGCGACTCGCCTCCTCGGCTCGAATCTTATACACTTGACGAGTTCAGGAACAATCCCCGTCTCAAGGATGACATTCGACCGCCCGCTGCCGATGATGGTACTGTTATTTTCCCAGCCGATGATATTTGGGTTACTCGCATGCTTAACCCTCATCCATTTCCTCCGTCCGGGTCAGAAGAATGGCTTATCCGCCCTCAAGCAGAATCGCCCCCTGCGCCTTCCTTTGAGGACTCTCCCCGCTTGGCGGTACATAGAGGAGATTATGTCTTCCCTCCGATCCATTTACGCTCATCCGCCGAATCTCATGTCGCATGGGATTCCTGGATCGATTACATTCGCTCCAATCCGGAGAACGCATGGCTCATCCGCTCTCTAGGTATAAAAGCATCTCTAGAGGCCTCCAAGTTTAGATATGTCCGGCGGGACCAGGATAGCATAAATCTCTTATGTGCACGCTGGGGAATCGTCCCTCACACGTTCATATTTTCCTGGGGAGAAGCGACCCCTATCCTCGAGGACGTTGTGGCGCTCACAGGTCTACCCGTCCAATGTGACGTAGTTTACGACAGTTGCTTCCTTCACAAATCTTTAAACAAGGATGACATAGATCTCCGTGACTATTTGCTTATAGCCAAGTCGAATTCTATAACCTATCAGCTGCCTGAGGAGCTTAAGGCTGAGGCTCCTAACGAGGCTGGAGTCCCAACGGATAAAGGGAAGGGTAAAGCCGCTGCGTCAACTTCTCAAGGTTCTCCCGCAAATGTCTCATCTTCTTCGAAATTCATGGCGTCCGCAATAAAAGCCGCTCGACCAGAGCCTTCTGCCATTGAAGAAGATGATGATGTGAAAGAAGTAAAGAGCGACCAGAAGCCAAAATCCGGGCAACGTCGAGCTTTCTTCTCGTGCTGGATAAAATACTGGGCTCCTCTGCATTCTGGTCCTGGCAAAGGTGTTCCTCCTCGAGAAGGGAAACAGATAGAGCGGAGCTAGATGCTTTCCTCCTCTGGCTGTGTCACGACGTTTTCGAATACAGTCCTCGGGACACCATCAAGAATAAACTGATTCCTATGGCGGTGCTGATGTCTCGCGGCGTGTCGTTCCCGCTTGCTCCCATGTTCCTGGGTGGTTTGTACCACCATTTAGATTTTCTAGTAAGTGACATCCGTCGCGTGGACGGATCCCATGAGTTTGAAACTTTCCTTCCTGCTAACTTTATTCAGGCATGAGCTTGGAAACGTTTCCCAAAGTATAGGCCCTCTTAGTTGAATCCCCTCGCACTTTCTCGGCAAGAAGAAGTTGTTCAAGAGGATGGTTCCAAGCGTCTAGTGACAATAGTTGAGTCTCATCCTCGGATGGCTCTCTACCACAAGAAGGGTCATCTTCCAAAGGAAAAGCTCAAGGATTACATGGACAAGGGTGCGGATTTCAACCCTATCAATTATCAGGACGGCCGCACTGGTTCTCTTCATTATACTTTTGCCAGCCAGTCCCGGAGGAGAATATCTTCAGCGGAGATACCTTCGGCTGAGGAGTTTGACATGATTGTTTCTATTTTACACAGGAGTCTTCCAGGATTTTATGGTGGGAAGTTCTCTTCTAAGGCCTACAATACCATCCGTGTGGTTCGGCATCTAGGGTTTGACCAAGGGGTTCCTTATGACCCTCCTCCTTCTTCGATAGAGGAAGATAAGGAGGTCCGGAAGAGCTTTGATCGTTTTGTCTTCAAAAGCGGTCTTCGAATGAGCGACCGTACGTGCTTCTTTGATTTCTGCCAACCTCAGCTCCGTCGACATGTAGGTGTTACCAATGAGTGGCTCGGCTATCGTAATAATGTTAATCGGAGTGTGCTGAATCTACTCATCAAAGAGCCATTTGCCCCTCCGGCTTTAACCAAGGAAGACCTCAAAGAAATGCATGCATCAGGTCGCGTGAAGCTAAACGCCGAGGTTTCCAAGAAGTATAGGCTATTTTCCAGTAACAAGGGTCGTCCTCTTCGCCAGATAGTTACCAGCTGGGAACCTCCTTCGGGAGCCCCATCTTCTCAAGAAGATGGGAAGGGTAGTGCTCTACCTCCATCCGCCTCCAAAAAAAGAAGGCGTGTTCCATCATTGAAGCCCTTGCATATCCCTTCAGCTGCATCTCCTTCTGCTAAGGTATCTTCCTTCTCCTTTGGTCGTCATTTTAATCTAGTTACGCGTTTAGTTTCTTTATGCTAGTTTGCCATATCCTTTTAGAATTCTCCGCATATCGGCTGCAAACCTAGAGGTCTCTTCTTCGAAGAGTACATCAACCTGCCTCTCGACGAATGGAGGGACGATCGGCTGGCTAAGAAGATGAAGCGGATGCCGGCGTGCTGCCTATTCCGCGGTTGCCTTTCATACGCACTGCTAATGTTTCTCCTCAGTTTTCCACGCAGGCTCCCAAAGTGGGGTCGTCGTCCGCGAGTACTTTCATCGAGCGTGTGGAGCGGCAGCTTGGTCGATCAGTTAGTCAAAGTGGTCCCGAGATACTCTCTCCTCGTATGATTCTTCACTCTACTCGTCCCCTAATCATTCAGATAATTAAAGATCCCAATCATCCTCTTCACACTCCCTCCGATATGTTAGATGCATGGGATGAGTCCGAGTCGGATCATTCTGTACGTGACTATTCTCAGGAGGGTAGTGGTCTTCAAGATGGAGCCCGAAATCAGAGCTCTTCCCTATCTAAATCCCGTGAGTGTACTATATTCATAATTGTTAAGTTTCATATACCGACACGTGCCGGTAGTAATATTTCTGTTATGATTATTAAATGAATTTGGTGATCTATATATACATCTTCACTTCCTATACTTCTTGTCAAGATTATTTTATTTTCTTCCTTTATCTTGCTTTTATCTTTCATCAGGTCACTCGGAGCCGGCTGTGTCGAGTTCTTCTTTTTCTTCTCGCCAATCTGTTCATTCTCCAGCTAATCCCCTTCTTTCCCCCACTCTGGTATATAATATACTTGAATTTCATTTCCTTACCGTATCAGGATGTTTTGTCTTTTGGTTTCTCCCTCTGTCTCTCCTTTTTTTTAGAACATGAGAAAACGAGAGGGCGCTCATGGTAAAGGAAGCGATTCGAACCAGCAGGTCAAATGCAGCGAGTCCGGAAGTGCCAATGACAAGCGGCAGAAATCTTCCAAGCCGACCAGACTTATAGGAAGTGAGTTTATGGTTGTTCCTGAGGATCCTCGGTTCAAACATCCTCGTGTTATTTCCGCGGCGGAGGCTGGTGTGGACAACCGCTATGCGCTGGTACACCGATTTTGGGTCCCTTCATCCAAAGCAGCCATCTATCGGCGCATAGTGGAGAAGTTTGGCCACATGTATGTTCATGAGGAGATGCCCATTAATTCTTTGATCGTAGCCAATGAGGATCTGCTCATCATAGTGGAAGGTCTTTCCCTGGCGGATGAAAATCCAATTGGTCTGGATATCTTGAGGAAGTGGGACGCTACCATCCAGACTTATCTAGTTCTTCGATTCCCCATTCAATGGCTCAAGAATCTGTTGGACCAGGCGAAGGCTATCCACAGTGCGCGACCACGTTACCTCGTGAGATCGAGGAGTTGGAGCGGGAGCACAAGCAGCTACTCGATGTTGCAAATGCTAAGAAGGAAGCTTAGGATCAACTTATGGCAGACGTGGGTCGAACTACCAAGGATCTGAAGATCGCTCGGGATGCTGCCGAGGAGGTCAATGGGCGCCTAACTAGGAAGAAGGTTGAGCTGGTTGCTCTGTATATTTTCTGATGATGATTTCTTGAACAATTTATTTGTTTTGTTTTGTTTTGTTTTGGTGGGACTGAGGATTTTATGGTTTGATTTTCTTTGCAAGACATATTTTACTATTTGGTTTAACTGCATTTATTATTATGGTTGGATGGTATTTAATATGGTATCACTATGCATTTATATAAGTAAGGATGAGTGGAGTTGCTCTGACATCTTTCAAGTTTCTTTATGTATTTCATTCACCCCTGGTTGCTAGCTATATATGTTTTTTTTTTGTAGCTGATGGCTCATCGTCTTCACGGGTATACTTTGGCCTTAGCCCCAGTGCCAATACTGATTATCCCTTATGAAAAGGATCACGAGCTGACTCGCTTGTTATTGGTAAAAGTTGAAGTGTAGGTACTTAGAGAGTTTAGAATGGTTAATAGAGTGGCTACGCGCGTGCGATTTAACGAGCAGTATGAGACTTATTCGATGGATCGGGGGCCACAGGCGTCCGGACGCATAACTCTATCCGTACAACGTGCATTGGATGAAACCTGAGCGCCTGTTTCAGGAAGCTAGACGACTGATATTGAGAAAGCAATAGTTGATTGTTGCGCTTTCATCACTCAACAGGCGGGTCCGAATCTTCGTGGGTGTGTTTTGACTTTGTGTGTCGTGTCTGCTCTTATTCGTCCTGCTGACATGAAAGCGGAGTTGGCGCGTCTGTTGATTTTGAAGGATGAAGTCGGGATACTACAGACTCATCATCTGATCGCTCTGGATAAGGCCCGTAAAGCTTATGACGAGCATAAAGAGACACTAGATATGGCTCAAAAAGCGTGTGCTTCTAGTGAAGTTATGTATAAGGTTCATCAAGTATTGGATGAGGTGCATAATGCTTATACCGATTCCACTACCCAGTATGGGGAAGCACAATTAATGATGCAAGACTTGGACGAAGACATTTCCTACTTCCGCTCGCTTATAGATCATCCTCATCTTGAAAAGTTCTCCCCATTTTTTTCCCGTTGCCTCGGGTATTGTGTTATCTTGATTATATATATGAAAGTATGTTTTGATTAATCACCGTAAATATTCTGTGAGTTTCTTTATCCTTTTTTTTTTTTTTTCATTTGTTTGGGTTTATGGTTAATCGTGTGAGATTACTTCTTGAAATGGAATGTCTAAACCGTCTTTTCCGGGTGATATGCCTTGCTCGAGATACTTTCGAGATTAAGAACTCAAGTTGGCATGAACGACTTGATAGGCACATTTTTGTGTCTTATATAATCTCAATTGTATATATTATTAGTGCTCGATTTTATATTTATTATGGCTTTTTATGTCCCTGTAGGTATTTTTGAAGAACTAAGCTTTTGCGGCGAAATTGGCTAAAAAAGTGGTTTTTGCGCTCGTGGGAGAAAATTACCATACAGACTCTCACTTTGGATAAGGGGTAACCTAATTACTAAGGGGTGACCCATTTCCAGGCATCTGCTAAAGGGAGACCGGGACTGGCTAGGGGGAATCCTTCTTCACATTTCAAATTAACGTTTTGGCGGGAAAAGAAATGTTTCACGAACAGTTTTTAGGATTCGATTGTTGGACGATTTCTAAAGAGACTCAATCGCCAAACTCGACTGGGATGGACTCTAATAGACTAAACAGGCCTGTTACAAGTGATTTAACCCAACCAATTGGGCTGTATAAGTCGGAGGAAGCGATCAAAGTCCAAACAGGACACGTACTCTCTGTTTTACTTTCAAAGCTATTTTTAAGAGATTCTGGGAGAGTTTTACGCTGAAGTAAATTATACTTGGTCCTGTTCAAGTCTTGATAAGAGTTTGGTGGCAATTTTATATCTAAAAAACGCGTACAGGGAGTGACAGGAGAGATTTTCTCAACTGCACGCAGAGAAGAAGAAAAAAAGAATAGTCGCCGATAGAAGAGATTTACTCGGGATTTTTGGAGCTGATTGGGTATATAAAAAGGCTGGTGCGAAGTGAGAGAACATTATCAAGAGTTTGGGGTCGAGAGAATCGGAGCAGAGGCTGGGAAAGACGAAGAACAGGAGCAGAAGAAAAGTTCTCTGCTGCTGCTCGAGGAGGAGGAAGAAGATGAAGAACAGACGCTTCTGAAGCGTCGTTCTTCAACAGTGCCAGCTACAGAAGATAAGTGTCGCTTCTTTGCTGCAGTTCTGTTCTATCGTTTCTTTTTGGACGTGTTTTGTGAGTCTCAGAACCACTATTTTATAACTTTTGACTCTTTTAATCACACTTTGAACTTTGAATTAATATTTTGAGTGTGTAATTGATATGAATAGATAAACCCCAATACTGGGATGATGGAGGAAGCCATATTTTACACATATCAAAATTATATTTAATTCATTTATGACTTCTTGCATTTTTATTAAATGTTTTATGATTTTTCTTAATTGATTGTTATTTCTTTTGATGGTTTATGCTTGGTCTTAGTACTTTTGATATGCCATGCTTTCGATTTACAGTTAATCTTCTAAAAATCTACCTTGGCCAGAATTAGAGTCCCTATTTTTATGTGAGCTATAATTGTTTTGGAAATAAATATATTAATTATATGAATGATTATGGTGGAATCCTGAGTCCTAGTGTCTCTTGATCCTGTGACAATTTTTGTACATATATTTTTAAATCTTTCAAGTCCGAGCATCGAACTCTTATGTACCGCAATCGAAATATTACAACAAAATGGCGCCGCCGACGCGGACTTGTATATAGATTTGTTTTTAGGTTTAATTTTTTTTATTTATTATTATTTGTTCCTTTTTACGTTTCTTTTTGTGTCTTTGATTTATAGGTTCGAAGTGGAATACTAAGGACTTGGGAACAAAAAGCTTAAAGCTAAAAGAGAAGAAAAAAAAAAGACATAATTTTTTTTTTTAGGATTTAATTTTTATTATTATTATTTTGTTTGTATATAGCTTTTATTTATTTATTTTTAGAATTTGTAAATAGGCTTTATTTTTCATAATTTTTGGACTTTTTATTTGGACTTTATTCTGGACTTTTGGACATTTTTTTTATTTTTACTTTTTAACCCTACGGAAGGGTCTTATTATTAATAAAAATAAATAAATAAATTGTTTGCAGGGAAGGACGACGATTACGATATCGTCTCGGCCCCTCGGGTTCGTACATGACATAGGAGTCGTGGCCCGAGTCGACTTCAACGGTTCATCCCCCGTCTGGTACGGGAGGTAAGTCCATCGAAACACTCGCGAATCTCCTGTAAGCGAGTTACTGTATTCCTTAAGGTGATTCATTGATTGAGGACGAATTTGGACTGTTTTTAAATTCCTAGTAAAGGGCAAGGCCTGGCCAATACAAGATAAGGGTTTGGATTTCATCATCGCTCCCTTCTTGCCCGCCTTAGGAAAACGAAACCTAACGCGAACCCAAGCTTAAAATTTGGAATAGAACGAGACCGATTGGGTAACGAGCTTAATAGGAAACTCGTTCGAAAAATATTGGTTGCTCTTTAAGCACACTCCAAAGTTCATGATGGTTTCTGTGAGTTGAATGCGTGACTGCGCCGCCTTGTGATAGCGGTGAGGCCTTGGGTATCAAAGCTCCACTGAGCTTCCCTCGCCTCAATTCAACTTACTTTGACTCGGATTGATTCCAGAGGGGTTTGCTTAAATTGTAATGAATTCCCTTTCGAAAGATAGAAGCTGGTCTAGAAACAATCTAAGTGGAGCCATCATGCTTTTTGTTTGCTAGATTTTATAGGTTTGATTTGGTCGAGTCAGCCTTGTTTGTGATTGTGTAGAATTCCCTTGCAATTAAGAATGTCGAGCTGGTATGATAGAAGCCAATACAATGAATATCGACCTGAATTTGAATATGGACATCATCAGTTTTATTACTATGGTGGAATAGTGGTTGGGAACGCCAAACTTTTCAAGGTTATGGTTCATACCATGGTGAGCCCAATCACTATCCTCACAACCATCAGTCATACGAGAAAAATTCTGCTAATTCCTCTTTACTTGAGTCGACACGTAAGTTAGCTGAGACAGCACGTAAGTTCGCTGAAATGAATAACTTAGTTATGGACGAAAATAATGCAATGAGTGAACTTTCTTTACCTGATTTCCTAGATTACGTCAGGAATTCATGTGAGTCGGCCCAAAAGCTTTTGTTAGAGACCCAGAATAGAACTTCTCTAAAAGATCTAAATTTCCAAAATAGTGTTTCCAATTTTACCCTTGATGTAAATAGTGAATATTTGCCTAATCTAGAGGACGAGGTTAGAATAAAAGACACTACTTATTTAGATAAGGTTCAATCATCTTCGTACTATGATGATGAGGATAGCAGTAATGAAGAATCTGAAATATGTAGGCATAGTGATCAGGAGGCTAGTAATCCAATTGAGCTGTATAGTGATTATATTATTTCTAGTTCAAATCCAAATAATTTTTATGATTATTCACCTATTCAAAAGGACGAGGATTTGATTAGGGATACCACCGTTTTAGACGATGTAGTTTTTCCTTTTGATTACGAAGCCGATAGTGGTTTAGAGGAACGGGTTCATTTCGAAAATACTGTTTTAGAGTCTAGCGACTTAGAAACAATAGTCTTGGAAGAAGAAGATAGACCCGTAGAGATGAGTAAAGATGCACTACCTGATAATAACTTAGAAGAATATCTTGAATATTTTAAGGACTCTGAAGATACGGAAATTCAAGAAATAATTAGAGGTCTATCTAGAGACACTGAAAACTCTAAGTTTGGGGGTGATTATCACTTTCCTAGTGCCTTACCTTTAACTCTCAGAAAGTCCCCACACTTAGGACTTGATATCTTTGCCTCGACCATTTTGCAAGATTACCTTCATACTCGTTTTCCCGAACCTAATGATGTCCAGGAAGAAGTTCAGTCGTTAGAAACCCATCCTCTGGTTGATGTGGTTTGCCCAGGCTATGATACCCAGATTGACTTTGTTTTCCCACCAAATAGTTTTCTTCCAAATGTGGGAACATTTATATTTCAAATGTGTCGAATATTAAGTTGTGAGACTAAACCTAAATGCTTTAGGAAATCAGAATCGACACATTTGCTTAAGAATGACCACTACTCTCATTTTGGTCAATATTGTAAGTCAAATATTATTGACTTAGAGGATCCTCAGTTATTTAGGTTATTATTGTGCGCTTCTAAGATCATATCTGAGTTTTTACAGACTCTAGGACCTAATGATTCGGATCCCACCTATGAAGAAACGCAACCTATGAAAATATTTTATTTAGACCCTTTCTTAGAACCTGAACCTGAACCACAATTAGATATAAATATCTTAATCAGGAAAATAGATAAGGGCATGCTAGTCTTGTACATTTTCTTGGTTCCCTGCAGTTTCCTTTTGTCAGCTCTTTTTGGTTTTAAAGACCCACAGTTATTCCGGCTACTGTTATACGGTTCGAGTTGACTAAACCTTTTCTATGCTTGGCTGAAGACTTTAAACTTAGCACTTCTTGGGAGGTAACCCAATCTCTTGCAACACGGTAATATCTTTCCTTATCTCTTTTGCTTCAAATGGTAACAGTTTCTCCTTGTTCATGCTTTTAATTTCATCTTTAGAACATTGAGGACAATGTTAAATTTAAGTTTGGGGGTATGGGAGAAACTTTTTAGTTGCAGTATGAATAAATAAACTCCAGAGCCTAGAAATTTATGCGTATTTAGGATGGCACTAACCAATCTAAGTGGATGGAAGCATTTTGGTTGTAGGAGTTGAGGAACCAATCTGAATAGATGGAAACATCTAAAGAGTCTATTCATAAAAGCACAGAGCTCAGGTGTTAGATATAACATGATAGTTTCACCATATCTCGTTGAGTCCTTTTCACTTCTATTTTTATTTTATTTTGTTTTTAAACCATGTTTCTCTAAGTGATAGGTGGGGCCCACGATTCAAGTTGTTACCAATGCTAGGATGAATTAGAGTGATTGAGTTACAAAAAA